>NW_022589708.1:36133899-36199447 GCF_004348235.1 Phoca vitulina | reverse complement strand
AAGAAGAAGAAGAAGAAGAAGAAGAAGAAGAAGAAGAAGAAGAAGAAGAAGAAGAAGAAGAAGAAGAAGAAGAAAGAAAGAAGAAGAAGAAGAAGGAGAAGAAGAAGGAGAAGAAAATGAATCAGCCACATATTAGTTGACTCATGTTCAGTGATCATGATGGTGTTGGAGCAAAGGACATTAAACTAGCCAGCACTTAATTTCAACATATGAACCATGGATTTTCTCCCCCATCTACTTGAAAATACCTAAACTTTACTAAGTACCCAGATGCCATCTTGTGAAGAGAGTGATATTCTTAGAGAGGAAAATATGTAACCAGACACAGATGCCAAGATACTAAACATATTTCAATTTTTTTATTACATGTAGATATAATTCCATTATGGGCTCCCACATTTTCCAGCTTTGAATCTTTGCATACTGTGTAGGACACATACAGGCAAGAACAGATAGTTCTTTGCTTAACTTTGACTTTCATATTAGAATTTATTTTGTGTGTGTGGTAAAATATTAATCTTGAAATCCACGCATTATAGATATCAGCAAAGGCCTTCTAATTCCTAAAGTTTGTATTTACATACCAGGAATAAAGCTTGGGGAGTATAAAGTATACTTGGAGGAACAAAATACAAACTTTGTTCTGATAAAGCCTTTTGCAGGAAGGATGTATGATATGGAAATGCAAGATATGATGTAGGCAAAATCCCTTCTTAGAAGAAATGGGATAGGCTGGATACTGAGGGTGGGTGAGAATTGGGGGAGAGATGGGCAAGTGATGTGGAGAAACAAAAATGTTTAGGAGTACTAAAAAAGTGTTCTGGCTTCCTATTTACAATCCAAACCTCAGGGAGATTGGGAGAAATCCAAGACTACTGACAAGGGTTTTATTTCCCTATAGAATAGACTTCATTTCAGTCTCGGGACCTCAGTGACCAGGCAAAGTGAAGGACAACTAGCTGAAGGTACAGAGAAGAGAGCAAAGCACACAAATGATCCTACCCCAACCAGACAGTGTGTATCTAGACCTCCCATTTCAAATGTGGAGGGAATAAAGGAAAAGAATACACACTGACAGAGAGGAAATAGCACTTATTGGGATTTGAACATTGAATTGACTGAATATCCCAAAGAGAATTTAGCGGTGACACCAAAGTACACTGAACAACTATTCATTGGCAATTTTCATCTTATCTCTAATCTATATAATTTCTTGCTCCCCCTAATATATGTACAGGAGTATGTGTAGGCACCAATATACCATTAAGCAGGAATGGTGTTCTAAGGAAAGGCAATATACAGTATAGGAAATAGTTAAATGGTTTTTTTTCACATCTATATCATAGAGTATGCCTGCTACACATTGTAGATATTTGTCGAATTCATCTATTTCTCTCCATTTCCAAATCTCTAGTCCAAGCTACAAATATCTCTTACCTGAAATAATACTACACCTGTCTCCTGAATTATTTCTCTGAGCCAATTCTTCCCCTTCCAAATTGTAGGCAGGACTCTATTCTCAAACTGCAAATATGACTATATTATTTATCTCTCTTAGTATATGGAACAGAATCCCTGACATGACCTGCAGCTTCTTGCCAGTTTTGGCCCCTACTTTTTTTCAGTCTCACTTCACACATTTTCTCACAAGTTCTCTACACCCCAGGATTAATCTAATTTTTTGTTTTTGATTTTGTTCCTCCCAGGGCCTTTGGACTGCTTCTTTCCTCTTCATAAAACAGTTTCCACCCTCACCTCTTGGCTCAGTGAATTCTTACTCAGCATTAGAAGCTCAGTGAAAGACATCACTTTCTCATGAAAACATTCTCTGATCAACCCAGGCTAACTCACATCCCCTTCCTATGCTTTCACATCTCCCTCTGTGTTTCATTCATAACACTTTTGCAGTGTATAATTATACACCTGTAATATCTTTTTTTTTTATTTCCCATCTCTCCTATGATCTGTAAACTTAGCACAAGCTAGAACTTGCCTGTTTGTTTCATTATGCTATACCTAACTCCAAGCAGAGTATTAAACATAACAGGCCCTAAAATATCCATTAAATCATTGTGTAAATGCATAAGTGAACACGTGAATACAGATACACTAGTCTAAACATGTTTCTATGACACATACATATATAGGAGTTTCTAACAAATAAGATGGAGAATAATATTGACCATTGCCAGAAATGATATCTGGTAATACTTTTGCTTTTTAGATATTTAAATATAATTTATGTTAATAAATATGCAAATTAGGTTGCTATCACAATGCATTGAAACTACTTCGGTACATAATTATTAATCACAAGTTTTCTTTTCATTTTTAAAAAAGATTCTATTTATTTGAGAGACAGAGAGAGAGCACGAGTGGGGGGAGGGCAGAAGGAGAGGGAGAAGCAGGTTCCCCACTGAACGAGGAGCCCAACGCAGGGTTCCATCGCGGGACCCTGGGATCACGACCTGAGCTAAAGGCAGACATTTAACTGACTGAGCCATCCAGGCGCCCCTCTTTTCATTTTAAAAATTATTGCTAATTAGGATAAAAAATGTACACTAAATCTTGGGAAAAAGTTAGCTATATTAATATAGCAAAAACCCTAAAGTGTGGAATTGAGTTTTATTTTATGTCCTGTATTTTAGACACTGTGTAAAGTAATTTAATACTGAGCATTTGAGAGTAAAATCTTGTTATATATGTGCATGTCAGTCAAGGTAGTCTATCTGCATCTCACTGGCTGAACAATAAGTTTTTTTTTTTATGTGTGCAAATTCCATTGTTGAGATTCATGGAGACCATCTGCTAAATGTGATTCAGTGACCCAAGTGAATTCCATTGTATGGAAACCACATATTTAAATGTGGTCTCTAAAATCTCCACAGCCAGGGGAACCTGGATGACTCAGTCAGTTAAGATCCCAACTCTTGATTCTGACTCAGGTCATGATCTCAGCGTCGTGAGATTGAGCCCCGTATCAGGCTTAAGCTTTTGTGGAGTATGTTTGAGATTCTCTCTCTCCCTCTCCCCCTGCCCTTCCCCTCGCACACTCTCTCTCTCAAATAAATAAATAAAATCTTTAAAATCAAATCAAATCAAATCAAATCTCCAGAGCCAGCACTGGATTGGTACGCAGTCCTTTGACTATCATTTCATAAACCAGTGCTCAGGCACCTAGCTGGACCTCAGTTCAAAAGAGCAGGAAAGACAGGTTAGGGATGTTTTGGAAATAGGAGATAAGAATGTATATTGCAGGGGCGACTGGGTGGCTCAGTCGTTAAGCGTCTGCCTTTGGCTCAGGTCATGATCCCAGGGTCCTGGGATCGAGCCCCGCATCGGGCTCTCTGCTCCGCGGGAAGCCTGCTTCTCCCTGTCCCCCTGCTTGTGTTCCCTCTCTCGTTGTCTCTCTCTCTAATAAATACAATCTAAAAAAAAAAAAAATATATATATATATATATTGCAAAATCGTAAGTCCTGGGTTTTGGAGGAAAGAATATATTTTGCAAAATCATAAGTAATGGGAAATCGTTATGAGTTAAATTGAGTCTCTCAAAAAGATAGGTTGATCATATGATTTTTATCCTTTCTCTTGTTAATGTGATGTATCACATTGATTGATTTGCTAATATTGAACTACCTTTGCATCCTGGGAATAAATCCCACTTGATCTTGGCTAATGATCCTTTAATGTATTGTTGAATATATGGTATCACTTATATGTGGAATCTAAAAAACAAAACAAACAGACAAACAAAAGCCACACACACACACACACACACACACAAAACAGACTCAAATACAGAGAATGAATTGGTAGTTGCCAGAGCAGAGATGAATGGGGGGATGGGGGGGCAAAATAGGTAAAGGAGATCAAGAGGTACAAACTTCCAGTTACAAAATAAATAAGTCACCAAGATGAAAAGTATAGCATAGGGAATATAATCAATAATATTGTAATAATGTATGGTAACATATATATGTGTATATATATATATATATACTATATGAGTAACATATAGAATTGTCAAAGCACTATGTTGCACTCCTGAAACTAACATAATATCGGCAGCTATATTTCAGAAATAATAATAATAATAATAATAATAATAATAAAAAGATATGTTGAAGTCCTAATCCCCAGTACTTGAGAATGTGACATTTTTGGAAATAGGGTCTATGTAGATAAAATCAAGTTAAGCGGGAAGAGCCCTAATCCAATATGACTTGTGTCCTATAGGAGAAGAAACACACAAATACACACACACACACACACATACACACACACACACACACGGAGGAGAAGGCCATGTAAGTTATAGAGACACACATACAGAGGAGAAAGATGGTCTTGTGAAGACGGAGACAGAGACTGAAGTGATCCTGCTATAGGCCAAGTAATGCCTAGGGCCATCAGACAGAAGCTGGAAGAGGTAAGGAAGAATCCTCACCTGGAGGCTTAGGAAAAAGCATGGCTTTGCTAACACCTTCAGTTTGGGCTTCTAGCCTCCACAACCATGAAATAATAAATTTATCTTGTTCTATCCCCCCCCCGCCCCCCGCTCAGTTTGTGGTACTTTGTTATGGCAGCCCTGGGTAACTAAAAAAGATTTTCGTTAAATAGAAGCATGGAACAAAGTAAGGTTCCTCATGTTCTTTCAAAGGTAAAACAAATTGGGATATGAGGTGAAATAATATTTTACCCATTGGACTCAGGATAAATTTAGTGTATTTTTTTGCTGTTCTAGATATTTGCAGAATGGCAACAACATTTTTCTTTCGTCTGACATTAATAAAGAGAAAGAATGAACTAAATGCCAGAATTATTGCCATTTGGGGATATGAGTTTAGTAACAAAGTCATATATTAGAATGAAGCAAGAAATGAGTAACTTGTGGCTATTGGTCATCCATATTATCTAACTGTATATTCTGAAAAATATGGGAGATACAATTAGGGATCAAAGAAAAAATTAAGGATTCAGAGCTCTGCAGGGTAGGAATTCCTTTACAGTCATCTAGTTTATCCTTTTTTGCTAGAACAACTTTACAGATTATGTCACAGAAAATATAAATTCGTCTCTAGTAGTGTTCCCTTCTCTTGCCTAAATGCTCCACTCTCCAGTACAAGCTTTCCTTTCCCTCTAGTTACCATCTTAATTCATTATCCTCAACATTAATGTTCCTCAATTTTACTTGCCCGTTTAAGTGAATGAACTAATTTTTCCTTCCCTTGGTACTGAAATTTTTCCAAAACTCCACTTGCTGAATAATTTTCAATACCAAAGTTTTATTCCCCAAGGTTCATTCTTCAGTTAAGCTGGTTTCTTTCCAAAGCATGTGCTAAATCTTCTTTTGTTTGGAAACCAGTGAACTTCTCATCCCATTACTACTTCTCAAATCATTGCTCCACTTGCAACTGTTGAACAATTGTGTACCTAATAAAATGTTATTTTTTCTCACTTCTCATAAAGGAAATGCCATCCCAATCTTTCTTCTGTGAGAAAGGAAGCTGGGTGAAGCTTGTTATTTACTTTATGTTTTTAAAATTTAGGTTCAGTGGTCATAGCAAGCTGATCAAAGAATGGAGCATTGATGTCTCAGAACCATGGGAAAGATAATGTTTAGGTCTGAATGCTGCCCAGGTAGGTTCAGAATTGGGCACATGTCTCCTGGGAGCTAGCAACTGGTCATCATAGAAAGGAACATAAACCAGAGAACTGAGCAGAGGCTGCAGATCAACACAGTCCACTCTTCTTCATTTGCCTTTCTGTTGCCTGACTTTCCCTTGTCCTTATGCAACACACCAGGTTTTAGCCAATACTATTTCCCTACTTTTATAAACTCCTAATTTGGTTTCTATAACACCAGACTCCTCTTCCTATCTCATTGGCCACATGGTACTGTTCTCATTAATTATTGTCTTTCACTTAAATGGCTCTCTTCTTGTGGTATTAGCCTCTACACCCCCTTTTTGCATAAAACTGTCTATTCTTACGATTTAGTCTGCCCTGTGAATTCTGATCACCATCTCTAGATCTCTATTTCCAACATCAACTTCTTCACTATGAACCCATGATTCCTTTTTGTACTGAGAAATTCTGGGGACATCTCTTATTTATCAGGACCAAGACCGAATATTTCCCTCTTATAGACTCTACCCTTAATAACGCAATTTTTGTATGTACTACTATGTACAAATTACATGACAGGTAATTCAGGACAGAATCATCTTGATTACTCTCATGGGTGTCCTACTATTAAGACTTCTCTACTACTTATTTTTCTACCCAGATATATAAATCAAGACAAAATTGAATCAATAGCTGAAAAGCAAAACAAAGCAAATGAAACTATTACAGGCATGTGGATGACTCACAAATATGGCATTTCAGACAAAAACAGTCTTCTGAGATCTAGATAAAGATTTTAAATTCTTTACATCTATAACATCACCACATCATATCCCAGAATTAACCCATCATTTCTTTATTCTTTTACTTAATCATTAATATTCATTTTACCCATTTGCCTGACATAAACCTTATAATCATTCCAGTTCTTTCTTTCCCCTAATCTCTTCATATTCCGGGAGTCATCAGGACCACTGACAGGAGAGTTCCTTTACAGCCCTAGACCTCCTACTTGTAGATTCCTATTATCAGGGAGAGAGAGAGTTTTAGTTTTCTTAAACTACAGTTATTTGGGGTATTTCTTTTACTTACAAAGAATTCAACCCTAGTCAATGTTTCAAAATACACTTTAAAAAAGTCATATTATTCAATTAAAGATAGCAAAATAGAATTATTTAAATTCACAACAATGCAAAAATAGAAGTTTCTTATGGAACTATTTAAAAAATCAGAACCACAGGACTATTTGACTAGATTTTGTTCTCTTTAAGATAAGGATGTTGTTCTTTATCACTATGAGAATTCCATTGTTCCATTGTGATGTTGGCTAGAAGCAGGATCCTATGCGAGATGTGATCATTGACAAAAAAGGTGTAATACATAAGTGAGAACTGCTAATCCACAAATCTATAATCAATCATGAGAAGTTCCTTATAGCTTGAAGGTGTCATCAAGACTTGGTGCTCTTACGAATTTAAAATACCCAGAACAGGGGCACCTGGGTATCTCAGTCCAATTAAGCATCTGACTCTTGATTTCAGCCCAGGTCATGATCCCAGGATGGTGAGCTGGAGCCCCATGTTGGGCTCCTCACTTGGCACGGAGTCTGCTTGAGATTCTTTCCCTCTGCCCCTTCCCCGATCATTCTCTCTCTCTCTCTTTCTCTCCCCTTCTCCTTCTCTCTCAATAAATAAATGAAATCTTTAAAAAATTAAAATAAAATACTCAGAACATTGCCCACATTACTAATAAATGTCAGTTGTAAGACAGTAATATTTAGTAGTCACTAGCTGAACTTCTAAAAAAAATCTGATAAAAAAAATTCTGGAAATCTCTCCTAATGCATTTAAAATGTTTAGGAGCTTCACTTTAAGTACATAACACTTCTTATATGTATCTCCAGGTTTAAGCACCACAATCATCACCATATTTTCCATGAAAAGCAACAGTGTGTCTATATAAACAGCTCTAATTGGTTCAGTTTATTGCAATATAGTATTTCTACTCCATGGTATTATTTGTTATGAAGACACTGACATATTTTAAAAGATTTTCATTCATATGGGTCCTTCTGGTTTGACAGAGCTAAATGAACTTTTAAAATTTATCCTGTATTTGATGAACTGGAAAGATTAGCAGAATAGACATAATCAGAATTTGTCTGTTTGCAACAAATTGTTTTGAATTTGTGTTATTCTGGATAATTCATATTTCCTGAACATATCTCTAATTCTAAAATAAAGAAGTCAATGATAGTGCTTTTTTGGTCCCAAGATTGTTAATATTCACTATTTGTTTTGAAGCAGGTTTAATGAAGACCCTGAGAATTAGCTCAATAGCTGTGACATTTGCAATTAAACATTACAAACTAACTACCTTAACTTTTACAATGTCTTTCCCTGTGAAACTACACATCATTTTTTCAAGACTGTTGAAATTTTCCACTTTGCTCTAACAATTCAATTAATTTACGTAGGTTATTTGTTGTGCTTTAAATTGATGTCTCAGATTGGATGGTTCTGATGCAGAATCTGTAATCAGATCCAGGTTCACTTTCTTACCAAGATATTAAATCTAAATTTAAAGTTTCAAAATCCTTTTCATTATATTAGTGTGATCCTTTTTCATGTGAAGCTTGAACATTTACAACTTTAAAAGATAACTGTGGCAGACGAGAAATTCTACCACTGAACCAATTGTGTTTTTTGGGGTTTGTTTTGTTCTGTTTTTAAATCTCGGTCGTATAAACCTATCTAATGATATTCATGCATTCAGAAAATATCTATGGAGTGTCCCAGGCATAGTTCTAGGTGCTAGAGATTCATTAAGAATCACAACAGACACAAATAATTGGCATATTTTTTCACAGTCAACAATAATACTATTTAAATATTTATCTATTTAAAAATTAATCACTAACTTGATTTCAAGAGCAGGAGAGGAGAGGAATATGTCATATTTTATTCTAATATCAATTCATACTTTCTATACTTACACACCTTTTGTACACTAAACACAATCTTATAGAAGTAACATTTAAAAAATTTTATTGAAAATAACCTAAGAATTAGAATTCTTTTTTTAAAAGATTTTATTTATTCATTTATTTGAGAGAAAAAGAGACAGAGAGAGGGAGAATGTGAGTGGGGGGAGGAGCAAAGGGAGAAAATCTCAAGCAGACTCCCCCGCTGAGCACAGATCACAACAGGGGGCTCCATCCCATGACCCTGAGATCATGATCTGAGCTGAAACCAAGAGTCAGACACTCATCTAACAGAGCCACCCAGGTGTCCCTTGAATTTTTATTAATAATTCATATAATTGGCACCAAATGGTTATAGTGGAAGATTCAGTTCCTGAAATTTTGAAAAGACTAATATGGGGGGATACATACCTAATTCAGGATTTGCCACATTACCTACATTACTCTCTCCCTAAGCAATGATATTCATTAAATCACTGATTAATTTTGCTAGCTACATTTTTAAAAATGAAATATGCGTTGCATACCTGGTATTTTTAAAATGTCTGTCTTAAATTTTATCTTGAACTGTGGGAAGCACCTATCGTGTTTGGTAAACAACACCTTTAGTCTGTTACTAGTTCTTGGTCCCAAACTCACATTGTGATCTGTTGCTCTATTTTCTGATTTCTGAGACACACCAGTGTGTCTGTTTATGATACTCTTTTCTAGTCCCTCATCTGTCCCTACATTCATATTGCTTTCTCTGACTCCCAGCTTCCACTGACAGATTCACCATGTTGGCTGCCACCCTACTCCCACTACCTTAGCTCGACCCTGGAACTTCATTTTAAAATATCTTACCTCACTACTACCACTAACTACTAGTGATGTTACTGTTGTTATTATTATTAATTTTATATGCCTCCTTACCCCATTTGCCTCTACTTACTAATTCAGTTTAAGCATTGATTTTTCAATAAAGTTTTCCAAAAATCTCAGGTTGGGTTTTTTGTTCTCTCCTGTGTATTCTTAGGCCTCATTAGCCTTCCTCAAACAGAACACCTATGAAACAAAATTGCATCCACCAACGCACTCACAATTTTTTTAGTATATCAATCAGTATGAATTATACATTACTCATTTTATCCCCAATGGAAGGAGCTTAATATAACTTATTTGGATAATTGAATGCTTTTTCCCCTCCTTTTTAAAGTTCGCTTCTTCTGGCTTCATTGAAAATGGTATACAATCGGGGTGCCTGGGTGGCTCAGTCAGTTAAGCACCCAACTCTTGATTTTAACTCAGGTCATGATCTCAGGGTGGTGAGATTGAGCCCTGCATTTGGCTCCGAGCTGGGCATGGGGTCTGCTTAAGATTCTTTCTCTCCCTCTCCCTTGGCCCCTCCCCCTGCTCATGCTTTCTCTCTCTCTCTAAAAAAAAAAAAAAAAAAAGGTATACAATTATTGATAGTCAATGAATTCCTTACTCTGTTTTCAAATTTGGGGGTATTTTTATGTAGACATTTTATAGGTTATTATCTCCCCATACAAGGAAAAATATACTTTCATTTTAAACTTGGCATTTAATAATTAGAACTGCAGCACTTTATGACAAATGCTCTGATCGAAACAAGAGCTACTTGAATTAAGTGGAATACAAAGAAATGAAGTAAAGTCAGTCTATATTTGGTTATAAGTAACAGAAATATATGTTCATTGGTGTAAGGGGAAAAAAAACCCCAATAATTTATTAAATGAATACATGAACTGAAGGACAGATAGAACTTCCAGGCTTGATGGACTAGAACTGGAAATCTAATAGTTTCCATGGTAAATTTCCATCTCTATGTATCTCTTTCACTGCATACTCCTGTTACTGTACTGCTTCATTCATCTTCTTTTCTGCAGAACAGCTTTCTTTGTTTTTTCTAGGCATTAATGGAAGATGTCTCCATACCATTTTCCTAATACCACCTAATATCTAATCCTGTTTTAACAATCCCAGTTTTACATTATTGGAAGTAAAGAACAACAACAACAAAAAGCTCAGTCACTGTCTCACCTCACTCTATGAACTAGTCCCCCACCCTGGGACTGGGTTTTTATCTTGGATCAACTTTACTATGGTCAATAGAGACGAGGCTATTGACTATGAACAGGATCATAGGGGGCCACTTCCTTTTTTGTGGAGATTAGTTATTAAAGTAGGTAAATAGAGCCTCAGAACCAAAAACATGTCTACTGAAATTCTCAGTCTTGTCATAGATGAGCATGTAATGGTGGTAAAAGGTTATATAATTAAATAAATGCATTATACTGGATAGTACAAGACTATTTTTAATGAATGTATTTAATGATGAGTTCAGAGATTAGTAAGTTTCCTTATACGTGACATCTTCTTGCTCTAGATCCTCAAAGCTGCCCTAGTTTTTAGGGTACCTCTGTGTGAGTGAGAAAAAGCTGATCTTCCCTCAATGTTCTTTTCTCTCATCTGTTGATAGACTATTATAACAAATCGATTTTTGTTAGTTAAGACATGCTCTCCTGGAAATATGTTGTAATAAGTATAAAGTCCACATTGTCTATGATGATGTGAACAGTACCACCTTACCTGCTGTACAATGTGCACCTTGCCCAATGGTTTGTGGCCACTTATAGATTCTTACCATATATTTTACACTTGAATAGTATCTGGTGTAATTAAAGTATTTATAACTGCAAAATGTTTTAATATTTCAGATATATTTTTGAAACACTATGATTTTTTAAGTGTCTGGAATTTGTTCTTTGCAGAATACAACAAGAATGCAGTGCTCCTTAACATGAAGAAAACTTATAATGCCTTAACCAATTCTGAAAAAAATATATGTAATATGCATAATTGTAAGTCTCTTAACTCTACTGTATTATCATTCCCTGACCCTTTCGTGACCCAAACAGAAATGTGGTTACAGTATTTTTATTCATTCACCGAAATAGCTCTTATTATGTTCCAAGGATTATTCTAGATGCTAGAAATATAGTAGTAAAAATTATAGGCAAACCCTGCTCTCTCGTGCAGGTTACAAAGTAAAGGAAAAGAGAAAGACAACAAATAAATTTTTAAAATTTGAAATAATTTCATGGGGTACTAAGTGTAAAGAAATTACATAAGGTATTAGGATAAATAATGCCAAAAGAGTTTAATTTGGATTGGGCAGTTCCAGAAGTTTACAGTCAGGAGATAATCTTTAGGCTGAGACTAAGAGACATTGAAGTTAAAAACTCTCGTGGAAAGGATATTGTTTTTATGGGAAATAGTGGTTATTAAATGTTACTTATACTATAGACAAGTAGCATGTTTTAGAGGGACAGTACAGTGAAACTCCCAGCATGACTGGGTCCTCTGGATGTACTTTAGCAGCTACACAATACGAGTATTTGTACCTGTATGGTATGCATGTGTGTGTGAGAGAGAAATCGGAACAAAATCTTGTGATAAATTTATTAGAACTTGGGATTATGTGTCTATTGGGCTTTGGTCTGAAACTTTGCCTTCCATGGTTCTTCTTTTTATTTTTTAAGATTTTATTTATTTATTTGACAGAGAGAGAGAACACAAGCAGGGGGAGTGGCAGGCAGAGGGAGAGGGAGAAGCAGGCTCCCTACTGAGCAAGGAGCCCAATGTGGGACTTTATCCCAGGACCCTGGGATCATGACCTGAGCCGAAGGCAGACGCTTAACCAACTGAGCCACTCAGGCGCCCCACCTTCCACAGTTCTTAACATTTGATTTGCATTTAGTAATGTCAATCATTTCCCTTTAAGGGGGTAGAGAGGGACATAATTTTCTATACTGTTGAATACAGTCAATTCAAAACCTGTCCCTCAGGAAGAAGGATATGGAAGATTTTCTTTGTGAAGTCCTCATTACAGTTGTGCTCTAGCCATTGAATAGTAAGGTGTTTGTATTACATTGTATGAGTTCACCTGCAAGGTGTACCTCAAACCCGGTTTGTATTTTCATGACTTTATATCTGCATTTTGTGGTAATCACTATTAGACAATGCTCTTGATTAATTAGATAGCATAAATCTTAGGAGAGAATGTCTTTTCACGCTCTGGACAAGATTATTTCGCCAATTTTGCTTTTCGTAAGGCAGCGATACTGTTTTTCAAGGGAACAGATATGAATAGATACTAGACTGTAATATAAATTATTAAATACATCTGGCATTTTAAAATATGTTGAGTGTTTTCATGTTAATGTATCTAATTAACTCTTAAAAGATAATTTACCAATTTGGTAAGAAGTAATTAAAACAAATTACATTTGAAAGATTAGACTTATTTTCCTATTTACATCCTTCTTTTTGATGATCTTTGGTTTATCTAAAGTTTCCAACATGATTTCTGTCTCTTGTTCTTTCTCCCTCCCTGCCCCTCCCACTTCCCTCTCTCTCCAAAATATTTGCTGCTCTCATGTATCACCCAGATAATTTTACCTATTGCTCTCAGTGTACTTTCCAAAGCATCAGCAATAAATATGAAACAACTTAAGTAGTGAATTTGGTTCAATTAATTAATAATTGTAAACTTACTTCTCTTATCTCTGTTGATATTCTGTGGTTAAGCCAGATGAGAATTAGGATTTATTTTATTTTATTTTATTTTATTTTATTTTTTTTTTTTTTTTAAAGATTTTATTTATTTATTTGACAGAGAGAGAGACAGCGAGAGCAGGAACACAAGCAGGGGGAGTGAGAGAGGGAGAAGCAGGCTTCCTGCCGAGCAGGGAGCCCGATGTGGGACTCGATCCCAGGACCCTGGGATCATGACCTGAGCCGAAGGCAGACGCTTAACGACTGAGCCACCCAGGCGCCCAGGATTTATTTTAAATGTGCTTACTGAATGCTTTCTGCAAACTTAAACTGAGTTCATAGATAAGATGAGGCATATTGTTTCCTCTCAGGTCCAATGTGTACATTTGCTTATTCATAGAGAATTTGGGCTGAGCTTTGAGATACCTCATATCTACCTTATATCTAAGAGGCACACATATTTTTGGCTGCACATTGCAGGAAATCTACATAATATGTACATGCCTGGGACTCTATGAAGATTTTTTAGATATTTTATGGCATAAATTAAGTGTTTGATCTCTCTAAAAATAAGTTTATATACAGATGACCTACAAATATATCAAAAGATGCTCAATGTCAATAATCATCAGGGAAATGCAAATCAAACCATAAGCTAGCACTTACACCTGTCAGAATGGCTAAAATTAAAAAAAAAAAATAACAATTGTTGGAGAGGATATGGAGAAAAAGGAACCCTTGTGCTCTGTTGGTGGGAAATGTAAATTTGTACAGTCAATGTAGAAAACAGTATAGAGTTTCCCCCAAAATTTAAAAATAGAAATATCATATGAACCAATAATTTCACTACTGGGTATTTACCCAAAGAAAACAAAAACACTAATTTGAAAAGATATATGCACCCCTATGCTTATTGCAGTATTAGTTACAATAGCCAAGATATGGTACTTAAGTAACCTGTGTCCATCAATACACAAGTTAATAAAGATGTGGTGTATGACATTTTGCCATTTGTGACAACATGGATGGACCTAGAGAATATTATGCTAAGTGAAATAAGTCAGACAGAGAAAGGCAAATACCATACGATTTCATTCATATATGGAATCTAAAAAAAATTAAAACACATGAATAAATAAACAAAAAGCAGAATCAGACCTATAAATATAGGGGACAAACTGATGGTTGGCAGAGGGAAGGATGTGGGGAGTTGGACAAAATGGGTGAAGGGGAGTGGTAGATACAGGCTTTCAGTTTTAGAATAAAGGTATAACATATGCAATATAATCAATGATATTGTGATAGCGTTGTATGGTGACAGATGGTAACTACACTTGTGGTGAGCATAGCATAAGGTACTGAGTTGTTGAATCACTATATGTACACCTGAAACTAATGTAACATTGTGCCAACTATATTCAAATTAAAAAATTTTAAAAAGTTTATGTATAGGAAGACTTCTAATTAAATTTGGAATTACTGAAATTGGCTACTTTACATACAGTGTGTTGACATGGATCCTTAAGGTGCATTTTAAACTTATTTAATGATACATTGGAAGGTTAAAAATATTTGTTTCCAAATTCTGTGTTTTTTATGTAGTTGGGGCGTAACTTAAAAGATTAGATCATTTGATTCTATGCCTCGACTAGTTCTTGTAAGGAAATAAACTTGGCCCAGGATGGTGTTGTGAACAGAAACTGGGACTATTCAGGTAAAGCACAGAATACAGTCCCTAGAAAATGTAAGAACTCAGTAGTTGTTAACTTTTAGTATTTGGATTTTTCTTGTTATCCAGAATTATTTCCCTTTGTGGCTTGTTATCTTTTGTACTTTTGCCCATCCTCATTTTCAAAATGGCTTATCACACTGTATTGTCCTTTAGTAAATACAATTTTCTCCATCTGGTTCATTCCCAGTGACTGTATTCTATTTTATGTGTATTGGCCACCTGGGAATTCATTCTCTTTGTGTGCCAACATTACCGAGTATCATTACTCCTTTTTTTGAACTCCTATGACATGCATATAAAGGCTGGTGTTTTGTCATAACAACCCAGTTGAGTAATGATTTTTCTTATTTTTCTTTTTTGAGTAGAGGATGCAATGTATCTATTTTTATACTCAACGATCCGACATACAGTCTGATATGTAATGTTCTCATAATGAGCAATTACTGAAGTAAACCAATGATTACAGTATGTATACAGTTAGGATCTTTCCACATATTGACTGAAGTAAGTATTGACATGGAGGTAACTCATTTGATTTCTATGTGAAAACTACTCTTGAGTTGTGGGCTATTTTCCTGCAATTCTATTTTCTAATTTTATCAAATCAAAAGGGTAACCAACTATTCTGGTTGCCTAACTAAGAGGGTTCCAGGGTCATAGGACTTCTGGTACTAAACCAGGGAAGTCCTGGGCAAGCTGGATCGCTAATGGCCCAAGACAGACACCTTACATTAATGCATAGATTTTTGATACATTTACAGAGAATCAGAGTATAATTTATATGATTTCAGACATCTTTAGCAAAAGTCAGACAATATCATTTAATAATGTTTAAGACATTAGAATTATGGGAATATTCAAGATGCTTGTTCATGCCACATGACATTTTTTCCTAGTCCTCTTTTGCAATCCCATTCTCATGTCTGTATCTCTCACCTAAAAATACAACATATTGTACAAATAACACATGAAATATTTTATACTCAATATAAAAGTATTTCTAAATTAAAGAAATTAAAAAGAAACTTTATTCAGAAATGATAAATGACCTTAAAATATTTTATGGTTTGTTTCTGCTACGTGATTTATAACATATTCATACATTAAACAGCAAATATTCCTATTTTCAGTATTTGATTTTTTAAAAGATTTTATTTATTTATTTGAGAGAGAGACAGAGATAGCAAGAGAGAGTACAAGCTGGGAGGAGAGGGAGAAGCATGGGGCTCAATCCCAGGACCCCAAGATCATGACCTGAGCCGAAGGCAGACGCTTAACCAACTGAGCCACCCGGGTGCTCCTTCAGTATTTGATTACAATGAAATATTTTCTTCTAAAAATATTATTGTTGTTAAATTATTAATTATTATTAATTACTGTTAAACTGCTTGACCATTTTTGGTGAAACTTTCAGTGAAACTTTAAGGGCAAAGACAATAGATCAGACAACCTGAATCCACATCTCAATCCTGGAACTTACTGAGTGATCCTCCACAAATTATCTAGTCAACTGTCCATCTGTTTTCTAATCATAAAATACAGATAATAGTAATAATAATAATTTTTATTTATTTATTTATTTATTTATTTATTTATTTATTTTGGGGGCAAAATGGTGGTTTATTAAAGCATAGGGACAGGACCCCTGGGCAGAAAGAGCTGCTGCCCCAGGTTGTGAGGGGGCTGATTATATACTATGGGGTTGGGGGGAGGTAAGGAAAAAGGGAGGTTTTAAAAGAACCTTCATATGCTAAAGAGGACCTACAAGATACCAGAGGCCTTGCCACTGTCAGGTTAAGGTTGCTTTCCCCTCTAGCAAGGCATTAACATTAAGATAGGTGGGAGATTCCTGGAAGAATGTCACACGTGTCCCACCCCGGAGTGGGGGGTGGGCAGAGGTTGCAGGGTGTCAGCTTATGCTTTGCTGCATAGCTGAGAGAAAGTACTCTTTTTGCTTAGTATTTTATAATTACATACAAACAGATGAGTTTTCTTGCCCTTACCATTACAGAGCAGGCAAGTTCTTCTTTTCTATTTCATGTTCTTAAA
The DNA here is from genome assembly GCF_004348235.1 of Phoca vitulina. NCBI lineage: Eukaryota > Metazoa > Chordata > Mammalia > Carnivora > Phocidae > Phoca > Phoca vitulina. Next base: position 36,182,491 of record NW_022589708.1, on the reverse strand, counting down.
TATAAATAGTGAATTACAAAATACATGCTGGTGCCCAAGAATGTATGGCCCTGAGAAAATAGGTGGATGAGAGGAAACATTTTTCTCCCTTTCTTCATTTTGTCAAGGGTAATTTTTCTGAATGATGTAGTTTCTGAAACCCTTTATTATAATGTCCTTCAAACCAACTTTTCATTAATTTTTTTATTCACTTCTGGACATTTAATGTTACTTCTTTAGTTTATAGGTTTATTTTTAAAAGGTCCAAATAAAACTATGAGTTTCATAAATATCAATTATTATATATATATAAAATTATATCCTTAATATTCAGTGAAATTCCTTTTGTAGATACAAAAAAATTTTTGAGGAAATATGTCTGCTAGTGGGAACATGTATATTACTCTTCCAGCCTCCAGAAATATAATACAGTATGACAAGTAACCCAAGTAAAACATAATCATTTGAAAGGTATTAGTTTGACAGTCTTTGTAAAGTGAACCCAAACATATTTCCATTTCTCATGAACTAAAATTAGTGTTTTCCCTTGAAGTAAATATACTTAGTTTTTATCATATAATAAGAATTATTATATCATGTAGTCTTAGAATAACTATAATAAGAAAAGATAACCTTGTAAATCTTAGAATGACCTGCAAAATTCCTTTTGTATTTCAGAAGAACCATGGTGGATACAAAACTACAAAATCAATTTGCAAGTCTCATAAAGAGTATTTAGTATTGTTTTATTGCTTTCTTTTTCTTCTTCTTCTTCCTCTTCTTTTTTTTTTTTTTTTTTGACTAGGTAAATTTGCAAAGAAAAACTTACATGTGTCTCACCTAGTTCTTACTATATCAAAGTGTCATGGCTTGTCAAAAAAATAAAAACTAATAGGAGCAATTTATCTTTTTTTAATTTAATTTAATTTTATTATGTTATGTTAATCACCATACATTACATCATTAGTTTCTGATGTAGTGTTCCATGATTCGTTGTTTGCATATAACACCCAGTGCTCCATTCATTACGTGCACACCGCCAGGCTAACCCATCCCCGCACCCCCACTCCCCTCTAGAACCCTCAGTTTGTTTCTCCGAGTCCATAGTCTCTCATGGTTCGTCTCCCCCTCCGATTTCCCCCTCTTCATTCTTCCCCTCCTGCTATCTTCTTCTTCTTTTTTAACATATAATGTATTATTTGTTTCAGAGGTACAGGTCTGTGATTCATCAGTCTCACACAATTCACAGCGCTCACCATAGCACATACCCTCTCCAATGTCTATCACCCAGCCACCCCATCCCTCCCACCCCCCACCACTCTAGCAACCCTCAGTTTGTTTCCTGAGATTAAGAATTCCTCATATCAGTGAGATCATATGATACATGTCTTTCTCTGATTGACTTATTTTGCTCAGCATAATACCCTCCAGTTTCATCCACGTTGTTGCAAATGGCAAAATGTCATTCCTTTTGATGGCTGCATAATATTCCATTGTATATATATACCACATCTACTTTATCCATTCATCTGTGGATGGACATCTTGGCTCTTTCCATAGTTTGGCTATTGTGGACATTGCTGCTATAAACATCGGGGTGCACATGCCCATTCAGATCCCTACATTTTTATCTTTGGGGTAAATGCCCAGTAGTGCAATTGCTAGGTCATAGGGTAGCTCTATTTTCAACTTTTTGAGGAACCTCCATACTGTTTTCCAGAGTGGCTGCACCAGCTCGCATTCCCACCAACAGTGTAGGAGGGTTCCCCTTTCTCTGCATCCCTGCCAACATCTGTCATTTCCTGACTTGTTAATTTTAGCCATTCTGACTGGTGTGAGGTGGTATCTCATTGAGGTTTTGATTTGGATTTCCTTGATGCCGAGCGATTTTGAGCACTTTTTCATGTGTCTGTTGGCCATTTGGATGTCTTCTTTGGAAAAATGTCTGTTCATGTTTTCTGCCCATTTCTTGATTGGATCATTTGTTCTTTGGGAGCAATTTATCTTAGTGTAAGATATGTTCATTAAGTCTGAAACAGTCTTTCCAGTGATTTGCCAAATAAAATTGAATGTGTTCATTGTCTTATTTTGTGTGTGTTTCTAATAAGCTAGAAAAGGATTCTAAAAGAGTGAAAATCAGCATGTCAAAATAGTGGGGGAGGTGAATACTGACACCTGGTTTCCAAAAGGATTTCAGTTCTAGGAAAAAAAAAAGTTTTGTTCAATGTTTTAAAAACTAATATGAGCACACTAATTAAACTCCCAACTGACAAGAAATTAAGAGGAAATGCCAAAATCTTAGAGGAAAGATATATTATTTGAAATGATTATTTCTAATTGGAATTTTCATTTTTTTTTCTAGTTCTAAATCTGGATAAAGTGCAAAGGATTTCAAATCTGTTGGAAAATATAACTTGTCCCCATTTGCTGTCTTAGCTGGTGTTCATGATATAGACAGAACATATGTTACTTTCTCCAAAGTCTTCTTCTTGCCAATCCTGTCTCACATCTCTTGAGTGATCAAAATTGAGCTTAATGACTTTCTATTCATCTAATCAGGAGAAAAGAAGTTGTATATACACTGTCCATGTATCTAAATAAAATAAAATTATTTACTTATTTATTCTTTCTTATGTTTCAAACACATGTCACTGGTCCTGATTTTAAATATAGGAATGTATTATATTATATCTCAGTGGTATTAATGACTAAATTATTTTCACTCTTTCTTTTTTGCTTTAAAATTTTTCTTTTGTTTTATAATTTGAAATTCTATAATCAAGATTTTTATAGGCTAAATTTAACATTTTACAAGAATTTTCTAAGCAAGTGTTTCAATCTCCAGCAATAATTTATAGCTATTTTTATTATTTAAGAAAACATGCAAACTGAGGGTTCTAGAGGGGAGGGGTGTGGGGGGATGGCTTAGCCTGGTGTTGGGTATTAAAGAGGGCACGTATTGAATGGAGCACTGGGTGTTATACGCAATGAATCATGGAACGCTACATCAAAAACTAATGATGTAATGTATGGTGATTAACATAACATAATAAAATAAAATCAAAAAAAAGAAGAAAAAAGAAGACATGCAAAAGAAAATATATGATTTTCTAAAGTGTCTATATAACATTTCACTCTACTAGTAGAGAAAATGGTTTCAATGAGACCCATAAAAAATAGGCCCTAGTAAAATTATTTATTTACTATTAATATGGAAATATCAAGTAAATAATGCAGGTACATGTGTGTTATGTACATGTAAGTGTACACATGTAGGACATTTATAGAAAGATAAAAGAAGGGTCCCTGGGTGGCTCAGTTGGTTAAACATCCTACTCATGATTTTGGCTCAGATCTCATGGGTCTGGAGATACAGCCCCACTGGGCTCTGTGCTCTGCTGGAAGTCTGCTTGAGATTCTCTCCCTTTGCCCCTCCCCTCACTCATGTTCTCTCTCTCTCTCAAATAAATAAATAAAATCATTTTTAAAAAAAGAAAGATAAAAGAGGGAAGATAAAAATAAAATTGTTAACTTACACCAAAGAAATGGGATTATTTATAAGGCTTCAGGATGAATTTATCATGTTTTAATTTTGCATGGTTTGAGCTTTTAAAAATTTATCTTTAAAATGAGTTTTTAAAAAATTTATTTTTTTAATTTAACTTAAAAAAAATGACTCCAGGCTTCAGCAGAACTGATTGGGTTGAAGACATGGTACAGTTCTAGAATTTCTGTCTCAGAATTAAAGGAAGTTGGAACCTTGTTTTTAACATGAATCCTTATGTAAAATATAAATGTTCATCTCAACTAATAAAAGAATAAAAAGGAATACATTTTCATCAGATGCTGTCCTTCAAAACTGTGAAAAATCCTCATACTATTTCTGAGTCTGAAGTAGGGACAGTTCACTTATGTGGATGCCACAGTGTGAATATTTCAGTGGAACTTAATTGTGTGTAACAATCTTAAAATTAAAAAATATATTGTATATAAAAATATAGTATTATCATAACATTAAACTATGTGTATATTTTGAATGCTTGCATTAAGTGCAATTTAGCGAAATTGTTAATCATTAAATTGTGTTTAGTTAGACATTGACACTAATTCATTTTAAACATAAACACTAAAATTAATGGGGTAGGATCACAAAAGAAATTGCTTCCTGGCATCTTTTGTTTACATGCACAATAAGACAATAGTTGTAAGTATATTGATTTTATAAAGTTGTCATAAATATGGACTAACAGCCATAAGACATTCACTTGAAATAAATATTTACTGAATACCACCTTTGTTACTACCCATGATGGATTAGCCATAGGCATTCTGGAATCATGACAGCATGCCACTGGGAAAAACTGGAACTTGCTACAGTTGGTGCTAGGGGACATTATCTGACTAAAATTTGTTGCATGGGGCATGGTTACTCATTTCAGTTAAGACAGCCACTGTGTATATTAGTGAGGATTGAAGGACACATTAAAAACAAAATAAAGCCATTTTTTTGACTTTTGGAGTATATTACTTACATTAGTGAAAAAAAAGGAAGGGAGGGAGGGAGGGAGGTAGGAAGGAAGGGAAGAAGGAAGGTAGGCAGGAAGGAAGGACAGAAGGAAAAGGGAAGGAAGGAAGAAAGGAAGGAAAGAAGGAAAAAGGAAGGAAGGAAGGAAGGACAGAAGGAAAAGGGAAGGAAGGAAGAAAGGAAGGAAAGAAGGAAAAAGGAAGGAAGGAAGGAAGGAAGGAAGGAAGGAAGGAAGGAAGGAATTGAGAAAAAAATTATTTTATTTTATTTTTTTGTGAGAAAAAATTTTTAAAAGCAGACTCTTTAATATAGAATCCCAGAATTGAACAGTTTCTCACCTAGTCAGAGGCAGCTTTCTGGGGCTGCTGTATGATCATCAGTTTCCCTTGATATACAGGAATAGAGGAAAATTACAACACTGCATGTCACATCTTTTATTTGGGTGAAAAGGTGTGTTTTTCTCTAGTAGAAAACTTGTATTTATCTTAAGAAAAAAAAAAAAAAAACAGTGCCTAGCTGAGTGCCTTCTGTATTACAACTCTATATTTTTGCCTAATTAATTGATTAAGTTATAATATGAGAGAGGGAAGGACACACATCTGGCTTGAGTTGGTCAAAGAATATTTGTAGGCATTAGAAGGGGCATTAGGGTTACATTTTCAAGCATTGAGAGAATTTGAACATAAAGAGCATAAGGGCATAGGAAACAGGTTGGGGAAAATGATGAGAAGGATTAGTTGCAAGTATGTGTAGGACATGTAGAGGAGTTCAAGTTGATTGCTAACTAAGTTTTAATATAAAATAAGACAGGAGACAAAGAATAGGGAATTTTGAATGTCAGCTAAGAAACAGGGTAATATCTGTTAGCTAATGAGGAGTCATTGAATAGGAAAGTGAGAGGACCAAAGTTGTACTTCAACAGGAATCTAAATTTGGGAGGTCTTTGGAAGTCTCCTATAATAATTCAGGTGAGGAGTAATAAGGACCTGGATTTGTGGATTTATTAGAACTCTGGGAGTAGGGTGCCTGGGTGGCTCAGTTGGTTAAGCGACTGCCTTCAGCTCAGGTCATGATCCTGGAGTCCCAGGATCGAGTCCCGCATCCAGCTCCCTGCTCAGCAGGGAGTCTACTTCTCCCTCTGACCCTCCCCCCCTCTCATGCTCTCTCTCTCTCTCATTCTCTCTCAAATAAAGAAATAAAATTAAAAAAAAAAATAACTCTGGGAGTAATGACCACAAGCATAGAGAATATAGAATCTTTTTGAGAGATATTATTAAGGTAAAATCAGTCAATGTAACACCAATTGATCATTCTACTCACCCATTTTAAACCTTTCAATGGTTGTCATCTACTGCACTTAAGAAGAGAGGAGAAAAAAGAAAAGAAAAGAAAAGAAAAGAAAAGAAAAGAAAAGAAAAGAAAAGAAAAGAAAAGAAAAGAAAAGAAAAAAAAAAGACTTCTTGCAGGAATCAAATAATATCTATGTCCCTTGAACTTTAGAAAACACATAGCAAACTGTCAAGTGGTTGTATTAATACTTCCCTACATTTGTTTTAAAAGGGAGGAAGCACCCTTCTCCATTTCTAAAAAAAGTACTAAAGCCAAGAATCTGAAATACTCTCCCAAGTGGATTTTTCGATTTCTAACTCATACAGACCAGAGGTGGCAGAACCAATTTCACAATTAAATATGCCTCTAATAGGTGGATCCCTTCTTTAGTTTAGGATCTGAGGGCACTTTGCATTTTTAAATTGTCCTTGATTTTGGGGGGAATAACCAAAACTGAAACTAAAAAAAAAATCCTATTTTAACTTTATGTCATATATTGTGCCACCAAGAAAAAAAAGTCAGGTGTCAATTCTTGCCACTCCTTATTTTCCTGTTCCTTTCCCTTAGATAAATACTTACATGTGCTATTTCAAATTCCATTTGAGTCTTGCTCTATACCTACTTGTCATATGCTTTAGATTATCCCTGCCAATGCAATACATAGGTTGCATGTTATCAGATCAGATTGCCATATTTTAACTAACAATATTAAAATGATTTTTCTAAATTTACATATATAGAAAGTAAATCTTTGATATTTGTATTTTCCCAATATATGGTTCATGTAATACAAAAAAAAAAATTTTTTTCTAAGTGTCTATAACTAGTACTTAACTCTAGTACTTAACCAATACTTGCTTAAAACTAGTACTTAACCAGTACTTAACACTAGTACTTAACTAGTACTTGCTCTTTGACTTCTTCTTCAAGAGCAGAATTGTGTGAATACGTATGTGTGTGCATATATTATGTGTTGAAATTACTTTCTAGGCCCCCGATGGAGCTACTTCTACTTGGGCACCACCTCAACAAACTGAAACTTAGGTAGCTTTCACATCCCTGTAAATGTTCCACTTGACCAGAAATGCAGGATATTTAAGCAACCAATCTCCAAATGCCAACCCAACTCTGGGGTTTATACTTATTTCTTGTTTCTTCTCACTCCAAACATGGTGGCCCCGGCCAATCCGGTATTTCCTATTTTTCTTTCCCTTGCTCTTTATTCTTTATCCTGTACAAGCTTCCTGCCCCCCACCCCATTTTGTGGTTCTCTGGGCTCTGAGGAGAGAATGTCTGCTTCATGAAGCATTAAATAAATACTTGTTTGTATCACCTAAATTGTCTTTAATCACTTTTAGTCTGTGTGTGTGTTTCTGTGTGTGTTAAATGAATTTTCCAAATAATTTACTCTACATTCTGTATTTCCAATTCCAGTCGGTCTGAGAAGTGATTTGAAAACTGATCACTGAATTTTATGGTGATTTAGCTACTAAGTTATTTTATACATTCAAATTATTTTACTTTGATTCCATATTGCATATGATTGAAACTTCCTGAAGATTTAAACTACAAGAAATAATGTATTATTGTATTTTTGTGAAAATGTATGTAAGGGAAATGAGTTCCCAATTTTCCTTATATACTTTCCTAGAAGATAAATTCACAAGTATATGTAGTGAAATTGACCTTGATTGATCATTCATGGCATGTTATTTCTTATTTTAAAACTAGAGTTAGTGAGGGGCGCCTGGGTGGCTCAGTCGGTTAAGCATCTACCTTTGGCTCAGGTCATGATCTCAGGGTCCTGGGATTGAGCCCTGTTTTAGACTCCCTACTAGGTGGGGAGTCTGCTTCTCCTCCTACCCCCTGCTCATGTTCTCTCTCTTTCTCTCAAATAATAAAATCATTAAAAAAAAAAAAGAATCACAAACCCAAATTACAAGATTACATTAAGAAGAAAAGAGAATTAATTGGGCTTACAAAACTTAGACAACCAGAAGCTTACCTGTTCCAGGCATTTTTTATACCAGGCATTTAAGAATGCTATTAGTTCTCTCTTCCTTTCTGTTCCTACTCTGAGCACTTCTCTGAGTATAGGGCTCATTGTCCCCTACTGAACACAACTGAACATGTATGTGGGGAATACTGGCACATGGGCCACCTTACATAGTTTCAGAATTCAAGGTCCTAGAAAGGAAAAGAGAAAAATCTTTACTGGTATATGGTTCCAATATACTGACTCCAACTGGCCTAACTTAATCGTTGATCATTTGCATTGAATAAAAGAACCACGGATCCCTAAATAAAGGCTCCTTGGAAGACAAGAGAAATGTTCACATTAAATGAAATGGGCTATGGCTGCAAACTATGATTTAAATTTGTCAATTAGCATAGCCACAAAATAAGCTTGAAAAAATCATTAGAGCCATGAGAATCCCATTCAGCATGCAAAATGTTCATTAGCCCCTGATGCATTTATTCAGTAAAACATTTATCCTGTATGATACTGCTGGCTTTTCTAAATGGGAGATTGTGTGTAAGCCACTACGAAGAACCTCATTATGTTCTTATTTCACTTTTATTTAAAGTAGAAGAGCAGAAATATGTAATAGGGCACTGAGAATATTTGAGTCTTTATGTTGCTTCAATTCCTTTCAAAACAGTATGCCTGGACAGCAATGGTATCTCCTCCCCAGTGCACTATATGGTAAAACCAAGGTCGGCAAACTTCTGTTAATAGAGCCACATGACAAATGCTTTCAGCATTGCAGCTACAGTCTCTGTCTCAACCAATCAACTCTGTTGTATAGCAGGAAAGAAACCACAGACAACTTCGAAACAAGTGAACATCGTTGTGGTCCTATAAAGCTACTGTAAATGAAAGTAAGATTTTCCAGTAAGAATACCAAGAATAACTTAATATTCCATCTATTAACACATGTCAACTTTCATAGTGCTATGATTTAAATGCAAAAAGAGATGAAGCATAGAGGTAAATTTGTAGAATTTAAAAATCATAATATAAATGTACCTTACTAAGCTCTGTCAAATAATCATAGCTAACTCTATTTATAGTTTTTATTTACCTTAAGGTTTTGTGGGGGTTTGTTTTGTTTTGTTTTGTTTTGTTTTCTCTTGGTCTTATTTCTTACTTTCTCTCTTTTAAGCTCTGAGTTTTGGAGAGTAGACTTTTTATAAAAGCAGTCTCTGACTTGAACAACCTTTCAGTTCTGTCCAGTATCAACAGGAATAGTTTTACTCTCAGCTGCAATTGTCACATGGCATACCATTACTTCTAGAGACCATTGTAAATGACAATTTTTTTCTCTAGTCCATTTAAAGCTTTGTTCATTTCACATAGGTTTTCGGCTTTAGTAAAACAGATTTACAGAAGTAAATTATGAATGTGATAAACAAAATAAACAAAAAATAGAATCCTTCATTACTGCATTTCCCATTGATGAGAAAATTCCTATTCCTTCTAAATTTATACTTCATCCTGGGTGTGTATCATTGATTTATTTTATTTACTCAAGATTGTAATCTCCTCATTAGGTAGTATTATATTTTAGCCTATTTCAGATCTTTCTCCAAATTACTGCTTTAAGTTTGTTTCTTTTATTTCTCTCCCTTCCTCTTTCTTTCTCTTTCTTCCTTTCTTTCTTTCTTTCAACTTTTCATTGAATATATATGTATATATGTATACATATACATATATTTGCATATGTGTATATATACACATACATATATATTATACATATATTATACAATTATACATATATATTATACAGTATATATAATATGTATATGAGAGAGCATATGTATATAGAGAGAGCAAGGTTTATCTCAAAAAACTGGTTTGTGTGATCATGAGGGCTATGAAATATATATGGCAGGCTGGAAACTCTTGGGCAGGAGCTGGTTTTGCAGACTGAATGAAGAGTTTCTTTCTCTTCCCAGAATGCTCTTTTATTTATTTATTTATTTATTTATTTATTTATTTATTTGAGCTTGAGGCCTTTATTTTTCTTGAGGTCTTTCATCTGGTTGGGTGAGGCCCATCCACATTACTGAGGATAATATCTTTTAGTTAAAGTCAACTTATTATACATGTTAATACATGTCTATAAAATACCATCATAGTAAAATCTATACTAGTGTTTAATTAAACAACTGGGCACTATAAGCCAGTCAAACTGACCCATAAAACTAAACATCATAAGTATCTGTCAACTCTTGAATAGACTTAGAAATTTCAAGCTAAAATTAAAAATTATTACTTAAGTTGGCAAGTGCTTACTATCTTCTCATCTGTGCTATTTTCCACATCTTGTCTTCCATATATCCCAGTTAGAAGGTCTTTCTCCTTGCTGAAGAGACTATGCTCAGGAATCAGTTGAAAATTCTATATACTAACAGAATAAACAATACTACATTGTCTTACATGACAAGACATTGCTAAACCACTTTAAAGATATTCCACCATGCTTAATCCTACCCACCCCACCTCCCAGACAACTCACATCAACTCAGCTCTTATTTTGGAATCTCCCTTCCTTAACTCTGCTCACCCTTGACTTTGAATCCTGTTAGGCACCCACAGCAGTCAATGACAGAAGATTGGAGCAACACTTTTAAAATTCTAAAGCTTTATTTATTTATTTGAAAGACAGAGACTAAGAGAGAGCATGAGCAGGGGGAGGGGCAAGGGAGAGGAAGAGGAAGAGAGAAAGAATCCTCAAGCAGACTCCCTGCTGAGCATGGAGGCCAACGTGAGGCTCAACCCTAGGATCATGATTTGAGCTGAAATCAAGAGTTGGTCACTTAACCAACTGAGCCACCCAGGTGCCCCAACACTTTTAAAATTCTAAAAGAAACCTGATTTTTATCTTGAATCCCATATCTCAGTCAAATAATATCCATCAAATATGAGGTTTAAAAAAGGTCATTTACAGAACTGCTTAGATGAAAAAATTTTATATCCCACAAAACTGTTCAAAGGAAATGACTAGAGGGTGGAAACCAAAAATGAAGACAGTGTGGTATATGAAAAATCACATAGCTTATCCATTAGTTCAGTGAAAAAAACTAAGGAAAACAGCAGGCCTGAAAGGTAATTGGGCAAAATTAGAGCAAGATTCATAAGCAAGGGTATGTTCACTTTAAAGATTAGAAAGAATTCTAAAAACCAGATGAAGTTTTGGAAATGACAAAGGAGAAATATTTTCCAAATTACAAAGAGAAATTGGAAAGGCAACCAGAAGTCCTAGGAATGAAAACAAAACAAAACAAAAATCCTGTGCAACAATGCCATTGTCTAAATATGAATGGAACTAACATGTAACATAACTTGAGCAATTAGTGGAGTTTAAAAAGAAAATCTACTTGACCTTGCTCCCACGAACTTTCTCCTTTGAGTGGCACAGGGCATGAGCACTGATAGCCAGAGAGAAGATGCAGTCCATCAGATCTCACTAATTAGATCTGTAGTAAACAATATCTACATAAACATATCATATTAAATGTTATTTATCCATACTAAATTTTTAGATAAAAAGTACTAAGCACAGAAAATTTAATTATCTTTAAATAAATAAAAATAAATTTTAGTAACCAAATGCAAATAAATGTACATTTGAAATAATGTAGGAGGGGATATATGGAGGAGGAGAGGCAGAAGGATGGGTGAAAATTTAGATAATCTCTTTTTACTGGGAAGAGGAGAATCAATAGACATTTATATTGATAAAATAAGATATTCAGATTTAAGTTTATTGTTTGAAGCTTAAAAATTACCAGTTAAGGCAATAAAAATAAGGCAATTATCAGAAAGGAGGGGCTTTCAAGCATGGGGAATGTAAATCAATTAGGTCTCCATCAATATCATTAATATTAGGTCAGTGGTTAATGAATGAACTTGATTAATCAGGAAATAATAATCTCAGAGTCTTGAAGATGTTGAGAGAGTAGGAGGACCATAGGCTTGCATTGTCCCACAAATACAACTAGATAACTATCAAATCATCTTACATACCCCAGAAATCAACCTCAAGAACAAACTCCACAACTAAAGGTAGAGAAGAGGCCACATAAAAGAAGGTAGGAAGTAAAGCAACACAGTTTGGGAGAGAAACAGATCTTGACCACCTAGATGGGGAGGGAGCTATGGTAACAGAGAAGGGTAAGAGACAGTCAGGGGAGCACACAGGGAAAACTAATCCCCATAGCAATTGTCTTAGAAAGTGAGACGGGACAAATTTCATGAGTTCTTGCAACCAGAGGGGCTTAAAGCCTGGAGTTTAAAAGGTAAGTGGGCTTGACTTAGGCAGAGCCTGGAGGCATTGGGGCTGTTCTTAGACAGAAAGAAGAGCAAACAGTCCCTGGATATACAGTGTGGAAACAGCGATCTGAAGAGCACCTGGGACACACAGTGGGGAGGTTACTTGCTCATCTTGGAGTGTATCCCAAGGAAGCAGCATTCATGGAGAGACCTCCTCCAGGAACAAGGGAGTGGCTGGCACCATTTGCATCTCCCACCCTTCAGCATTAGCAGAGCGCCACCTACGGGAACCAGGACAGCACCAATACTCACTACACAACTTGCTTACACAAGTCCCACCCCTCATGCTCTGGGAACCACCCTTCCTTTTCTGTCTCAGTGAAGCAACCCCTTGCCTAGAAGATTGGCCTAAACCCTGCCCATACTGTGTCTCCCAATCTGGGGGTTTTGCAGAGCCTTGCTTCTAGTGGTAGTGGTGACAGGTCTCATTTCATAAGCAGACCAGAGCACACTTAGTTAAAACTCACCACAATCAGACCAGGGACCAAACACTGTGCACAACAAAGAGAGTCTCTGCAGATGACTGGCTTGAAGAATAAAAAGGCCAGAATAACAGAGTGCATGCAGCACACATTTGAAACACTCCCTGAAGCACCAGGCCCTGGAGAACAGGGGCCAGTACACTTCAGGGCACTACAGGACGTCTCCTTCATTACTCTCAAGAACAGGAGACATAGCTGACTTTCTTAACACACAGGAGCAAGCACAGAGACTTAGACAAAAGGACAGAGGAATTTATCCCAAATGAAAGAACAGGATAAGGCCATAGCCAGAGATTTAAGTGAAACAGATATAAATAACATGCCTGATAGAGAATTTAAAGTAATGATCATAAAGATACTCACTGGACTTGAGAAAAGAGTGGAAGACATGAGTGAGACCATTGATACAGAAGTAAGGAATAACATAGCAGAGATAAAGGGCTCAATAAACAAAATGAGAAACAAGACTGATGGAATGAATAGCAGGCTGGAAGAAGCAGAGGAACAAATTAATGATCTGGAAGATACAGTAATGGAAAGTAATCAAGCTGAGTAGAGAAAACAGAATTATGCAGGATAAGAATAGACTTAGGGAACTCAGTGACTCCATCAGACATAATAATATTCTCATTATAGGAGTCCCACAAGAAGAGAGAGAAAAGGGGGCAGAAATGTTTATTTGAAGTGATAATAACTGAAAACTTCCCTAATCTGGTAAGGAAACAGATATCCAGATTCAGGAAGCCCAGAGAACCCCCAAAAAATCAACAAAAGCAAATCCACACCAAGACATATTATGATTAAAATGGCAAAATAGAGTGATTAAAAGAAGAAGAAGAAGAAAAGCAGCAAGACAAAAGAAGACAGTTGGCTATAAGCGAAACCCACTAAGGCTATCAGGGGATTTTCAGCAGAAATTTTCCAAGCCAGAAAGGAGGGGCATGGTATACCTTGTTAAATGCATGAAATCTTATGTGATAAAAACAAAATAAAAGCATACACACATAACAATGACAACTACCACCACCAAAACAACAACAAAAAATTACTTTCACAATGCCAAATTAACTGACATTTCTCTAGTGAAAGATGTTAGGACACCAAGGTCAATGTTAAGAAAACATCATTTAGACCAGCAGGATCCTAATACCTCAGTAATTTATATCCTTAATGTAAGTACATATAGAAACATTAGAAAATAAAATGTTTGTAATAAAAGTAGAATAGGCTCACAACTAGACTGAGAGAGCATAGCCTTTTTTTTTTGTAATTCTGTATTAATTAATCCATTATTAATTTAGAAATCTGTTCTTTTTTTAAAAGATTTCTTTTTTCTTTTTAAAGATTTTATTTATTTATTTGAGAGAGAGAGAGAGCACAAGTAGGCAGAGCGGTAGACAGAGGGAGAGGGAGAAGCAGACTCCCCGCTGAGCAAGGAGACTGATGTAGGGCTTGATCCCAGGACCCTGGGACCATGACCTGAGCCAAAGGCAGACACTTAACCGACTGAGCCACCCAGGCACCCCAAAATATTTATTTCTTTATTTTAGAGAAAGAGAGGGAGAAAGAGAGAGAGAAAGAGAGTGAGCACTAGTGGGGGGAGGGGCAGAGGGGGAGGGAGAATCCTCAAGCAGACTCCCTGCTGAGAAAGGGCTGGACTACGGGTTCCATCCCAGGACCTTGAGATCATGACCTGAGTGGAAATCAAGAGTTGGAAGCTTAACCAACTGAGTCACCCAGGCGCCCTCTTAGAAATATATTTTTTAAAAATTGTGGATTTCTAACTCTCCTCGGTGAGTATTACTTTAAAATTATGATGCAGTGCTAGGTAAACATGGATGGCGCTGTGGTTTATGAGGTGTGCAATCAGAGACTGGTAGATACGGTGAACAGCCCACTTTGAGAGATACATGGCCCCATTGTCACTTATGTCAAATTGGGTCCCAGGTAAAAAAAAAAAAAGGATACAAAATTAACCAATACTACTATTTCCCTATGATTTTCTTATTAGTTAAGATTCTATTGTTCAAATTTATTCTTCATTAGAACTGAACAGTGCTGTACTAGGTATCTTATCAAAATTCCCTCAGAAAGCATACCCCATGAAGCATTTCTTTATTGGTTATTTTGTAACATTTGTTATAATATAAAAATGCTAATTCCCTACCTTTAAAAACTAGCAGTTCAAAAACACTACAATTACAAGTAGTATGATCAAGAATCCCTTTTACATTCTCTTTATTCTTAACTTTGTGAATCATTAATTTCTCTTAAAATAACAAAATAAGATATTTTGTTTTAATAAAAGAATTGCAACTGAAATTGAGTGATACTATTAGTGGTGATTATTCTCAATAGCAATTGTCTTTCATGAAAAATATTGAAGTCTCAACTAAGAAATTGTGTAAGATTTAGAAATGAATTTTTTCAGCAAATGTCCTTAAAGTTGTAGAATATAATAGATTACTTTAAAGGGAATTATCCTTTGAGTACAACATGTTTAAACTATATGGAAGCCAGCCCACATTATTAAAGATGCTCTCAGAGGAATTCACAGTGTGATTTTGTGTATCAATTTGACTTCATCTGGATCCGAAGTTAATTTGGCCTTAATTTAGCACATCTCTTGTGATGGCAATTAATTTGGATGAAAGTTCTTCGTGTTAAAAATTCCAATTCTAATGTTAATAAATTGTCATAATTACATTTTCAATATGGACATATAATTTTACATGTTTATATTCTTATTTGTCAGGCATCCCATAGTAAGACTAAAGCCAGGAAATTTTATCAAAGAATGCCTAGAAAACGTTTTGGTAGAGGTGCCTGAGGCAATTGATCTAACCAAATTCCAGAAAGCTGAATTAGACTTATATAATTTTATGTACATTTGTATAAGATATATCAATCTAAATGATTAAACATAGAATAAATTATTACATTTATTTGAATACTCTCAAATTTCTAGTGGGCTGGTATAATTTAGAGAAGAGATCGTTTTAAAATATTATAACGTGTAGTTATAATAGTATAACATGTAAATATTATAACATATGCCATTGAAATTTCTAAATGTCATTAGATTAGAAAATGTTCTTAAGCCTACTTATCTTGACTTTTAATGATGTTAAGATTGATTTTTTTTTTTTTTTTTTTTTTACAGTTAGCCAGGAGAGAATCAAAACATTTCAAAGTTGAAAACTTTAAATAAGGTTAAACCGAAAAAAGTCCAAGTAAGTTTAAACCACAAAATAAATCCCCACTGTCATATAACATATTTCCAAGTAGTTTTATGTGGATCAGTATAGTTAGAAAATAAATATTCTAGAGAATAAAACAGCAAACATTTTACTGAATAGTTTTGTCTTATTACTTTCTTTCTAGAAAAATTCTGATTTCTGCATTTCATCAGATTAGTATAAAGTTCATCTACCTTGGCTATAAATAAAGACAGCAAAGCGAATCACCTATTCTTTGACCAAGAGTCAGGGATTTCTCTCTTGCTTTTGCTTTTACCTAGCCTGCTCTTCTCTCGGGAATCTGCATGACTTCTATTTTTTTTTCTATTTTTTTTTTATTATGTTATGTTAATCACCATACATTACATCATTAGTTTTTGATGTAGTGTTCCATGATTCATTGTTTCTGCATGACTTCTAAGCTCCTCACTTAGCTCCACACCATTCATTCCATACTCCCATGTGATTTTTTTCAGGGTAGCTTTTTCTGACTACTTTATGAAATAGCCTAACCCACCAGGCACCCCAAACATAGGCTGTTATCCTTTTTATTTTTTTCTCCAAAGTAGATACCATTGCCTAATGTGCTAAACAATTATATGGTTATTTTCTGTTTTTCTCCCCCAAAATGTAAAATCGATGGCAGCAGAAACAGTCTTTTCTACCCACTTGCTATCCTTTAGAACAATATCTAGCATCTAGTCATTGCTGTATAAATGCTTTTGAGTGAAAATAAAAAGAAAGAAGAGAGGGAGCAAGGAAAGCAGGAAGGAAGGAAAGGAGGAGGGAGAGAGAAAGAGAAAATGGTGAAAAAAGGGGAAGGAGAAAAGGAAGGAAGGGAAGGGATAGGAAGGGAGGAAGGGAAGAAGGAAGAAAGAAAGATAATGAGCTTAACTTGTTATTTATGAATATAACCTCTGATAAATATGTATACTTGCTGACATATGAAGAAGGCTTTGAATCTCTCAGGGTCTTAATCAGGAATCAGATGGAACACTGAGAAAGTTACATGAAGAGACTAATTACAACAGGATAAGAAGTGTGTAGGAAACCTGGGAGGCAGCACCCCAAGGTCAGTGACAATGGGGTTCTGTAATGATGCCTAGAACGGAAGGACTTGACCAAACCCTCCAAAGGGAAGTAGGCATCCCGGGCCAGTGCCACAGGGAGAGATGTAAAGGAATAAATAATCTGACCAGTTGGATCCTTGCCTCCAGTGTTCTTCTGATGCGCCCCTTTTGTGGACTCCAACCAGAAGCCGGAGAGCCAGGGAGGTGTTGCCACAGGTTAAGTCCCCGGTGAATATTTGAGGACAGATTGTCGGGTTAGACAGATTAATTCACACTTAAGGAACTTTCTTTGCAAATCCTGGGCCTTTTATCCAATTTGATGTCAGATATTTTGGAAGTTTTAGGCAATGTTAGGTCTCACAATCTCAAATGAGACTTTCTTTTAATCTCTACCAATGCTTTGCCCCAGGAATTAGTTTTTTGTATATGTTTTATGACTTAAGTCCCTTTTTGATTAACTGAGTTTCAAATACTGTTTCTTATGCATAATTCTCTGAATTAGTCACTCAAAAAAACACTCCATTTTTTCAGATCTGGGTCAACTAGGTTCTTCTTTGATTAGTCTTCCAGTAACTATTTCTAACTTCTCTCCCAAATCCCTACATTGTAATTCTGAACCCAATATTTTGAATTTTAGCAAGTTTATATTGACCACATGCCTAATTGAGTTTTTATATGCACTTTCTTCATGACTCTCTGATACCACATTCTTCCAAACTTCTGTTATTCTTCCCCTTATTTTTCCTTCCTTTATTATTTTGTTTTAATAATTTATAATTTATACTTTATAATTTATACTTTATAATTTAAAGTAAATTATACTATGATTAATAATTGTAAAAACAATAATATCAAGAATAACAAACATATGTAAATAGTAATAATGTACTAGTCATTATTCTAAATAATTTCAAGAATTATTTCTTTTAAGAGTCCTACTTGCCTTTGGCAGTAGTTACTGCTATTATCAGCTATTTACAGATGGGGAAATCAAGGCAGAGAGCATGTAAGTATCTTGCTGATCTCATAGCTAGAAAGTGAGAGTGAATGGGTATCAACCTCATAACCTGCCACCTAAATCCAAGATCCTAATCATTGCACTAAATCATCACTCTTAGGAAAAATGTTCTAACATCTTGGATGGAATTTTCTTCCACTTTTTATGGGTTCACCCCCATAAGACTCTCATCCCTATCATGTTTACACTGTAGGTATTATAAAGTTTGGTCTCAAAGTTTCCATTTTGGTCTGCCCCTGCCCTCCTTCCCCCACCACTGACAGACTTAAATCAAATTCTGGTAAATTATGAAATCTTAGAATTAACTATAATTAACAATAATTTCAAATGAACTTGGAAGAAACAGATGTGCAATGCTTGCTTTTTATAATTCTTTACTATCTAAGTCAAAATGAAGGGAGGTGATCAAAAAGTAATAAAACCTAGAACTGTCCCACAGATTTTCTCAACTTAAAGAGATTCATTTGGGGATATTTTCTAGAATATGTACTAGTATGTAATATAAACTTAAGTTAAAATTCATGTAAATTTAAAAAATGTTTGCCTTTGTAAATAAAGCTTCTTTAAAAATTTTCTGTTAACACTTTTCTCTTCTTGCCCACCACTTTTTTTTTTTTTTTTTTTTTTGAGAGAGAGTGAGAGAGCACAATTGCTGTGGGGTGGTGAGGGGCAGAGAGAGAGGGAGAGAGAGACTCTTAAGCAGGCTCCACTCTCAGTGTGAAGCCTGATGCAGGGCTCGATCTCATGACCCTGAGCCAAAATCAAGAGCTGGACTGCTAGCCGACTGAGACACCTAGGTGCCTCAATGCCCACCACTATTCTTATCAAGCATTTCAGCAGTCAAGAGAAATCATGATCCTTTTTTCATATGCTTTGCCTGTTAGAATGAATATATGGAAAATTTTTCCCACTATGTTGTCTTATTTTTAATATATCCAGTAAGAATGTGCTCAATATGGATGCTTATAGTACTTAATTCAGTTTATTTACTAAAATTGTAAGCTGGAAGATTTTTTGTCCCAAATCTGTAAACAGGATAATATATTTAAAACAAAACAAAATACAAGTCCATCACCTCTTTTTCAATGGCTATTATCCTTTTCCCCCTTCTAACTCCAGTTGAATTTTTAGTTTTCTCAAGATTAACTTCTCCTCTGGAAGATATTCAGTCTGATATTGATATTCTATATATAATTTCTTTTTTTTTTTAAAGATTTTTATTTATTTATTTGACAGAGAGAGAGAGAGAGATCACAAGTAGGCAGACAAGCAGGCAGAGGGACAGGGAGAAGCAGGCTCCCTGCTGAGCACAGAGCCCAATGTGGGGCTCGATCCCAGGACCCTGGGATCATGACCTGAGCCAAAGGCAGATGCTTAACCATCTGAGCCACCCAGGCGTCCCGATATTCTATATATAATTTCAAAAAAGTATCTCTCTGTTTCTCTCTCTCTCTCTTTTTCTCCTTCTCTTTTTGCTTTGGCAGGCAAAGCACAGAGTTCCACCAATGAGATGGGACTTCATGAGGGGAAAAAGAAATAATGCTGTGTTTGGAACAATATAATTGGTATGTGTGGTCTGAATGTGAAATTAAATCTGCCCTCTTGGTTTGATATCCCAGAGAGAAAAGAAGGAGGGAATTGTGGATTAAAAAAAAAAGAAAAACAATCTCAGATATGCCATCTTTGCACAAAATAGTGTAAATGTAACCCAACACAGAGGAAAAATGTAAGTGGAAAGACATCTGCAGGTGCCTTTGTCGCCTAAGGATGTACGGAAAATAAAATGCTACAAATACTCACATTTTCCCATGATATGCTGTGGAATGTTTCTAGTGATTCAGAATTAATACCTGTTAGCCTGCACAAAGCAATACCTAAAAGTAAAATTGCCAAAGAGAAATTTATAATAATAGAATATAACACCAAATTCCTCAGCTCTAGGTGCCTGGAGCCCTTTATCTATCTTCTGGCTTTACTCCATCACCAGATTTCTGGAGTAAGGTTGGTCCAGGATGAGCTCTCCCCATTCAATTATGTGTAGTGATAGAAAAAGAACTATTTGGGAAACTATATAAAAGCACTACACAACTAAAGGGAAAAAAGGAGTGTGATAATGATTTTCACAGAAATAATCCCAAACCAGTAAGATGACACTGTTAAAAATGTGAAAACTTTGAAGAAAAAACCATTGCTTATGAAATTTGAGAACCTAAATGCAACATGGCCTCGGTATTTAATGGTTTCAGAGCAGATCTCCTCCAGGAAGAAATTATACAAAATCAGTAAGAGATCAGTTTTGAGCTTGCAGAGTTTAAGAAATGAATGCCAAAGAGAAAGAAAGAAAGAAAAGAAAGAAAGGAAGGAAGGAAGGAAGGAAGGAAGGAAGGAAGGAAGGAAGGAAGGAAGGAAGGAAGGAAGGAAGAAAGAAAGAAAAAGAAAGAAAGAAAGAAAAGAAAGAAAGAAAGAAAGAAAGAAAGAAAGAAAGAAAGAAAGAAAGAAAGAAAGAAAGAGAAAGAAAGAAGAAAGAAAGAAAGAAAAGAAAGAAAAGTTATCTGGAACTGAGGATTGTATTTTAATGGAAAAATAAATAAAAAAGAAAAGGAAAGAACTCCACTGGCAATCCAATCAGAAATATGTTGCAGTGGAAGAAAAAAAGTGGAAAAAAAAAAGTGAGGTAAAAAAGACAGAGAAGTGAAAATTAGAACATGAGCAATAAATATGACAGGAGAAATTGATTCTGCATTGGCATAATTGCTATTTTGAAGAAGAGAACAGAACCAATAAAACTTAAACATATACACAGAAGAAAAATTATCATTAAAGGAAACGTGATTTGAATGAAGGAAGTCTTGAATATATAGATTGAAAGAAGAGAATCTGACTCCTGGGAAACATGATTCCAGTTGATTAATACGAACATTGATTTTTAAAAAAATTGCTAGAAATCATCAATAAAGAATTCTCTGAGCAACCAGACCAGAAAATACACACACATGGGGAAACACTTAAAAAGGGAAAGATCAGGCTAGATTTAGATTTCTCCAGGGCAGCAGTCAGTGATAGAACACAGTGGAGCAAATTTTTTGAATCTCAGGAAAAGAAAAATCACACAGATTTTTATTTTCAGTTAAAACCCCATCCAAGGTGAAAAGTAACAGAAGATATGTTCAAATATGCAAAACTGAATGAATTAGATGCACTCCATCGGTTCTTGAGAAAAATTACCAGGAGAAACAATTAGACAACAAAAAGAAATAATACAATAAATAATGGTGTCTGTAGCAATCGGCACAGAAAGAAACAAAACAAAACAAAATTCTAAGCATACCAATTAGTTTGGAACATAATGAGAAATTGGATGCTCTAATATAACTTTTCTATAACTGTATATATATATCTATATATATCTATATATATCTATCTTATTCTCTAGTTCATCCGTATATTCATGCATAAATAGAGAAATAGTAAAAGAAAAATCTGTCATCATAATTAATGGTGAAGTACATAAGCCTCTCAGGAACATCAGGAACAGAACAAGGTGATGACTGTTATTATTATTTAACATTATAGAAGTGTCAGCCAGTTCTCTGACTCAATTTATGTTATAAAAATTGGGAAGGATGAAAAACATTATCACAACAGATATAATCTGAAATATGCCCATTTGACTAACAAGAATTTGACATAATAGAGGGTCACTTTCCATATTTTCTTTTACTGCTGGGAGGCACTTCTTTGCACGATTGAGCTTATTGGGATTTCCCAGCACAGAAAGGTGAGCAGCCAGGCAGTTATCTTCCAGGTGAGCAGTTGACACCATGGCATTCAGGTCTTCTTTCAGCCTACTTTAGTTTTGTCAGGGCAGAGTAGTTGCAATTTCATGCAACATTTGCTTTGCTAATATTGATTTATTTTGTCTCTTCTTTAGTATTTTTTTGCATAAAAGTTTCAATTACATGGACTATCACATGATTTTTTTGTTTGTTAACTACTGAAGAAATTGTATACCCATAATGTCGCTTAGAGTTAATGTCCTAGTGATGATAATTGACCTAGGTTTGTTTTTCCAGGAACAAATTGCTATTTTAAGTAAGGGGTAGATTAGATGCACATATGGATAATCGTATACTTGTGGAACCTAAGATAATAAAATTTAAAAAAAGGAATTCAATAAAGTGGTAAGTTACATAATTGTTAGGCAAAATTCAATAGTTTTCCTCCATTAAAACATCTCTTAGGAAAGATAACGGAAGAAATATTTGTATTAATAAGAGTGACAGGAGAATATTATGTCTATAAATAAACTTAATATTAATGGGAAACATTTAACCTTTGAGAGATTATTGTCATGAGTAATGTGATGATCTGCCTGGATGTCCCCTTCAGGGCCAACACATCAATTTCACTTGCTGCTAAAAATATCAGCAGCTGAATATTCACACCTGTGCCTCTCACTGTGACTTGTCCCTGGCCACAGGGAAATGTCTCCCCAAGGTTACACCTCCTTCCAGGGCTCTGCCCATAGTCATTGACTGTGGAGGAGAGACAAAAGTTTTCCTCAACTCCCTGAGGGTCCCTGGCTGGGTCTGAATGTCACATGAACACAGACAGATTTATAAGAGAAAAGCATATGGACTTCATGGAATTTTTACATTACGTGGGAGTTTTCACCAGGGAATGAAAACCTGAAGAAGTGATCAGAGCAGGAAAGTTTGATACCTTTTAGACAAAGAACAATCACTTTGTGAAGAATTGACAAGACACAGGTGTTGGGGTGAGGGATCGTAAATGGTGAGGAAGTAACTAAGAAGGTATGGTTAGTTTAACAAGGTTTGTTTATACAGATTTTTCTGCCCCGAATTCCTTGTGTCTAGAGATAAGAATGTCTTCCTTTCTCCTGGTACAGGGAAGGTACTTTTCACATTCGCGATTTCTCTCCTGCTTTCGGGGAAGAAGGGCAAGTGCGGAGGGACATCAGAGTGGCCTTCCTGCTTTTGCCGTTTTCTCAAACTCCTTCAGCTTAAACTATTCTATATACCAACTTGCCATATTTTGGGGTTGCATGTCCTGAGCTCCATCAACCGCTGATACGAAAATATGAAGGCCTTGTCTTCTTGCCTCAGTTGGGGATACTTACGAAGGGCCATCCCAGCTTCATAGCACCTCGCAGAATTAGCTACGGCCTTATGACAAATACACTGTAAGTCCAATTCCCTTTGGCCTAAAGCTGCCTCTCGTTCATGCCTTTTCTGTTGCTCTCTTAGGCATACCTGGAATTGGCATTTCCTTGTACTCTTAGGTTGAAGCTGTGGGTGTGAATAGAGGAAGCAGAGGTTTTAATTCAGGTGTTCTTTACAGGTGTTCTGCCTTAGCATCATCTGGGCTTACTAGAAGAGACCTACATTCAGAGCTTGTCACATGCTTGCGTGGATCAATAAAGGCATTTCTTTTTCCTCGTTTGCCATTTCTCCTTCATAGAGAGACCCACATAAGGGGACCCGGGATCCCAAATGCCATCCTGAATTCCGAACATACATGAATGAGTTTATATAGACATGGACAAGTATAACCTTAGTGTCCTCACATTTATAAACATTTCAGAGTCTCTATTCTTTGTCCAAATAAATAAGTTCCACATATGTCTGAGACGATCTGGGAAGTGTTTATGTGGGATACATTTTCTTCAGCAGAATGAAGAATTTTGCTGCTACTGCAGAGATGAGAAAGCAATACATTCTGCTTTGGGAATAGTGACTCGCAGAAAGAAACACATAAATTAGATCTTTGAAGCAATGTAGAAGGATAAACAAAGTTTCACATTGGCTTTTTGCTTAGAAACCTCAATTTACATCTCATAGGCGAAAGGAAACCCACAATTTTATTTCAAATTCCAGAAAACTATAGTTTTTCATAGTATGGGGACAATGCAATTTAATTGTGGCAAAAAGATTTTAACCCAATTTTTAAGTTTAATTATATATAAAATGATTAAAATCTATGAATAGTTTTTTTTTCTTAACATATATTGCATTATTTGTTTCAGAGGTACAGATCTGAGATTCAACAGTCTTGCACAATTCACAGCGCTTACCGGAGCACATACCCTCCCCAGTGTCTATTACCCAGTCACCCCATCCCTCCCACCCCACCCCCCACTCCAGCAACACTCAGTTTGTTTCCTGAGATTAAGAATTCCTCAAATCAGTGAGGTCATATGATACATGTCTTTCTCTGTTTGACTTATTTCGCTCAGCATAATACCCTCCAGTTCCATCCACATCGTTGCAAATGGCAAGATCTCATTCCTTTTGATGGCTGCATAATATTCCATTGCATATATATATATATATATATATATATATATATATATATATATATACCACATCTTCTTTATCCATTCATCTGTCGATGGACATCTTGGCTCTTTCCACCATTTGGTTATTGTGGACATTGCTGCTATAAACATCGGGGTGCACGTACCCCTTCGGATCCCTACATTTGTATCTTTGGGGTAAATACCCAGTAGTGCAATTGCTGGATCGTATGGTACCTCTATTTTCAACTTTTTGAGGGGGGAAATTGGAGGGGGAGATGAACCATGAGAGATGATGGACTCTGAAAAACAAACTGAGGGTTCTAGAGGGGAGGGGGGTGGGAGGATGGGTTAGCCTGGTGATGGGTATTAAAGAGGGCACGTTCTGCATGGAGCACTGGGTGTTATACACAAACAATGAATCATGGAACACTACATCTAAAACTAATGATGTAATTATGGTGATTAACATAACAATAAAAAAAGATTTAAAAAAATAAATAAAATCTATGAATAGTTTTATTTATGAAATACCACTGACTTCATTTTTGTTATGTAAAAGGAGATAATATGCAAACTTTCTACACCTTACATTAGTTAATAGATCAAAATAAGAAATCGGGAAATGTATACAAAAGCATTAAAAATGTAGTCTTATGAAAATTCAAAGTACTATTGTTATCACTTCAAATATTTATTACTGTTATTGACATTATCACCATTTCAAAATATTTATAACCTGCTGCAAAAATTGAGATGTCAATAACTTAAAAAAAAAAGAAAAAAATTAAAAGACTGCAAGTTTCTTGAGGATAAAGATGGTCTCATTTCTCTTCATGGTCTCTATGTATTACACCATGGGTAGAATACTTTAGTTCTTGACTGGCTATGGTATTAGCCAGGGTTCTTCAGAGAAATAGAACGAACAGAATATATACCAATGAAGCATCATTACAAGGAATTGATTCATGTGATTATGGAGGTTGAGAATTCCCACAGTCTGCTGTCTGCAAACTGGAGTCCCAGGAAATTCAGTCTGAGTCAAAGGGCCTGTGAACCATGGGAGCTGATGGAGAGCAACAGAAGATTCAATGGTATGTCCTAGCTTAATCAGTGAGGCAGGAAAATAGGGATGAACTTCTCTTTCCTCTACCTTTTATTCTATTCAGGCCCTCATTGGATGGAGGATGTCTAATCACTTTGGGAAGAGCAATATACTCTACTGAGTCCACCAATTGAAGTGCTAACTTTATCCAGAAACACTCTCACAGACCACTCAGAAACAATGATTAATGTGGGCATCCATGGCTCAATCAAGCTGACATATAGAATTAGCCATCACAGTTATAATACAAATCAGATACATAGGGATAGATGGATAGATATTTATGTGGACATATATTTTATAAATGATATGATGTAAACATAAAAATAAAGTTTTAATATATGATACTATATCTAGTGTATAATGATAAAGAAGTTATATCAT
Organism: Phoca vitulina; assembly: GCF_004348235.1. Lineage (NCBI taxonomy): Eukaryota > Metazoa > Chordata > Mammalia > Carnivora > Phocidae > Phoca > Phoca vitulina. Next base: position 36,156,704 of record NW_022589708.1, on the reverse strand, counting down.
TTTATTTTGAAGATTTTATAAATGCTAGCAATTATGAAATATTTTATTTGAGTGTTGTTTTTATTTTTTTCATACATTGTTTTTAAAGCTAATATGAAAATACGTAATATCTATATGTGCTTCTGTTTGCACTGCTATATTTAATGTAGTTGCTCTCAAGAGTATTTTAGATCTTTAAATACATTGTACTCTGTCTGACCACAGTGAGCATTATGATTTATAACACATTTTAAAATGTATTTTAATTAGATAAACAGTGAATAATTGAAAGAACAAGCTCAGCCCGCAGTATATTCTTTCATTTCTCTTACTGAAAATATAGGAACCTAAAAATACGAAGGCTTTATAATCAATATTAAAGCATTCATCTTGAATTTATATTGTATGTTAGGCATAAAATAAAATTTGCCTCTGTCTTGTGAAGGCAGATCCTCACAACCAATGCATTTCCAGATGAGAGCTAGAAACACTGGAAATAAGTTTAATACTTTCAAGTCACTGACTCTTTGTATAGCATCCTGGTGTTCCAGTTAATGTAACTGTTAAGTGTGTCTCAGGGCAAGATTTGAAAAAACTAAATGACATCAATTCTTTAAGCAGAAATATGTTGAGGGCCCACGTCATGTCTGGCACTGCGCTGGACACAGGGGACACACCAATTGTGAAAAGTGCAGTTGTACCATATGCATTCATGAAGCTTTTATGCTACTGTAACAATGTACTTATTGAAATATTGCAATTCAAATTGGCTAGATATTTGTCTACATATAGAGGAATGTGTGGATGAATATCAGCATGGGCATAATTTAATTCATAATTGGTTTAGCCTATTAAAGCATTCTATGAAACATTTAGGTTGATTTTATGTCTTTGGCCGCAGAAAAAAGTTCAGGTAGTATTATTGATTATTTACTAATGAAAACATCCCAAAGAATTTGGCTTTGCATCTGTGAATGATAAATAATTGACCAGGAATATGATTTAGTCTTGCTTGTTACCTGTAAATTGACAGCAATCCAGATACTGCTCACAGCGTAGCATGAAGCCTGTGTTCAGGGGACCTGATTCATGGGTCCCTTTATTCTGTGACTTGATATGTACATCAAGCCTTCAAATTAATGACAATATTCCTATAAGATTTGTGTTTTGGTTATTCAACTATTCTTTTTCCTCCACATCCCCACTTCCATCCTCCTCTTAAAGTATGGAGGCTGGGATTTTGCAAACCGTATTTCTCCTTTGGCAGATCATTCCCTACTGGATTTTGCTAATACAGGTCAGTAGAGGAAGACTCGAAGGGAAGACGCAAGAGAAAGGACTTAACTCCTCCTGTTGAACTGTTCCTATCAATGTCCTCTTAACAGTGATTCTTCACTCTACCCCAAGCAATTTGTCTAGTTTTCAATATTTTTTCAACTATCCCCAAACCAGCCTCATGGTAACCCTCAGAGACCATCTGGGCAGTGGTCATATGTAGGAGTCCCAGTTTCAAACAAGCCCAGGTCCAAGTCTCTGACACACCAGCCACAGGTAGGTTATGTCTCATCTCCAGAGGTCCGAGCTCCCTTCTGAGGGCTCTCCTGTAAGGTTCTAGGCTCAATAAACCCCAACCCCTGCCCTTTCTTCACAAAACCCTAGAGACAGCAGCTACTTCCTGCAAATATAATTTGTTATGCCTGTTTCCCCTCTCTGCCTTCCTGTCCTTCAATTACTGTTTAATTTCTTATATTAATTTTCCAGTTAAAATAATTAGTATGATATGTGTTTTCCTGTCTGGATCCCAATTGGTATGGATTAACTAAAATTAGTTAACAAATTGGCCTGAGATTTTGCAATCAACTGTTGACACAAAACACGATGGCAAAAGTAGATGTTCCAGTCCAGGATCAAACAAGAGCTTGGGGTGAAAGACTATTCAAGACATTAGGGACAAATCTTTAAATAGATGTCTATCTTATTTAGTAGTTACCATTCATCCCTTGTTACGATTGAATTACAAAGAATATTGAATTCTGCTTATGGTAGTCACTGTGAAGTCACTACATTTGCAAATGCAAACAATGCATGATTCTCTACCTCAAAAAGCTAGTCCGAAGAGAGATACAGTTATTTTCTAGCAGTATGTACACTTTTATGCATGGATGTAGTGTTTACACAACATACAATATTCAGAAATATTACAGAGAAGTTGGTGATTAACTGCCTGGCTGAGGAAAAGTGGTCAGCCACAGAAGAGGTGAAGACCCAGACAGAATAAATGGATCAGTTTGATCCAGTCTCTTTATTGTGACCCTAGTACTTTCAGTGAATTGAAGAAGTTTCAAGTAGATGAAAGGAAAGGAGCATTCTGGAAAGGGGATGTTTTCAACAGCCCGCCATATACGCAAACTGCAAATTTGTGGGGCGTTATCTCAGGAAGTAGTGCCCCAGGAAGGGAAGAATTGGGTCTAGTTTGGAGGTAGATAATCTAAGAAGTTTAAAATTATTTTTAAAATGATGAGGAACCATTGAAGAATATAAAGTACAGGAGTAAAATAGCCACAATATTGACTCTATGGAAAAGTAAAGATGGAGGCAGAAAAAGAAGTTATAAAATTAGGTCAAGAGTCCACGTGAAAGATGAAACTGAGCTTAAGGAGGTGTCAACATAGATGGTGAGCTGAGGGCAGTTTGGAGAGGTATATACCATCATGGAAATGACTGTAAAGGGGAGTGAAAGAGAAGTGCCTAGGAGCATAGTAGGTCTCTGGTTTGGATTAATGGTGTCGAAAGCCAGCGTAGGACATTTAATGAGGAATTCTATTTTGGAGGAATGATAGAAAGATAATTTTAGTATTCAATGTATTGTGTTTGCAGGTCCTGCATCTCATATGCAGAACCACTCTAAGCAATCATGAGCTGTTATGCACACGTGGGTAAGAAGACTTGCAGCTTGGAACACAGACTGGGGAGTTAAATGTATATTCAACTGATGTTAAACTAAGCAACTAAATGAGGATTCCCAGGAGCACATACAAAATCAAGGACAGAAATCTAGGGAATCCCAATTTTGGCAAACGGCCCAGTGCACTAACTCTATACTATGCACTTAGTTAACTAGCTTTGTAAGACTTGGAGTTAACAGCATACCTTGAGTAAATTGTGGCATATCTATGTTTTACGTTTCTAAATAGGATTGAGACTAGAATTATTTTTAAAATTCCTTAGTGTTATATGTACACTAAAAGAGTGAAAAATAAAGTTGGTCAAAACAGATTCTCAAACCACATATATAGTGCATATAGTGTCATTTCAATTAAACTACATATATATCTATAGAAAAAAATGACACTAAGATATAACATCTTAATGTGATCTCTACCTGTTAGGATTCTTGGTGTCGTTTCTTCTTCGTATATTTAGCTATTTATCAAAATATTTGATACACACATATATTTTTTTAAACCTCAGAAATGTAAGTATGTTTAAGACTTTACTTTAAATACCGTTGATGAGATTTAATAAAAACTGTGACCTCAAATGGCATTATTGACCAAGGTCTTGGTGTCTACAGAAAGTAGATAATGTAAGAAAGAGGGTTCTCTAAAAATATATATGCAATGTAACCATCCCTGTGACTTCCACTTTGATCACCATAGTCTAAACCGCCAGCCTACCTGGTTGATTGTTTGCTCTCACTGACTAACTAGTCTCCTTCCTTCCATTACTGTCAATGGCCAGAGCCTATTTTCCACACAGCAGCCAGAATGTTATTTTAAAATGATAATTCAGATTAGGTTACTCCTTAGCACAAAACTTAAAGGCCTTATTTTGCATTATTACTACATTCATAATTTGGCCCTCAACCCCGTCTCTGAACTTGACCCATAACACCCTACCCCACATGTAAGTCTCTTCCAGGAATATTAGTTGCTTTTCTGGTCTGTGAGTATTCCAAGTCCACTCTTATCCATGTCCCTTTGCTCTTGATGTTCCTTCTTCCTCAAATTTATTTAGATCTCAGGAAAATATTAGTCCCTCACAGATGACGTACCTGAACATTTTGTCTTGAATGTTCTTTTCTTTACTCTGTGCCCCCTTACCATGCTTCATTTGCCTATGTAGACTTCAGCCACTGAGATATTATCTATGAAGAAATTTATGTGTATTTGCATATGTTGTTTCTCCCCCAACAGAATGGGAACTCTGTGAGAGAGGGACCTTATTTTTCTTGTTTACTAGTGAATTATCAGTCTTTAAAAAATCAGGCTTTCCAATAAGTATTTGCTGAATGAGTGAATGTGTTTTTATAGAAGTGCCTGAATAAGAGCTAGTCATTTTTGAGTGTATAAGTACTTGCTAAAAAAAATGATCAGAAATTCACAACAGAAATTGCTTTAAATGCCAAAAGAAAAAACAATATTTATTTACAAGAAATTTACCTGTAGAGCTTAAAAAAATTCACTCAGGCATCCATCTGCCTTATCACTGAAGACTTTGATTCATGAAATCTAAGTTGGGTAGGAGGGTTTTTTTATTATTTTGTTTTTTCTTTTTGAAGTTTCAGAATTGAAATACTGGTGATTCACTTCAGAAACTATTTACAAAATAATATATTTTGACATAAAAGAACACATGTTCACTTTTTTTAACTTAATAATTAATTTTAGCATTTTGCCTGGACAATTCATGTGTAAAGATATGCAATTAATTTTGAATTACAACTCTCAGTAAAAATATGAAACTTTATAAAGTATTTATAATTGTGAACTCTGGTATCATATTGGGAGAAATGTTTCTGCAGATTTAGCATTATGTGTTTTGATTTTCATTTTATATTCATGGAAGTTCATGCTATAGCATATTCATAAGATCTAACAATGAATTTTAATGAATAATTAGAAATACGGATTCACAAACGTTCATTAAAAATGCGTGACTATGTTGGAGTGTTATGAAAAGCAGCAACTGTCCAGGCTTAACAGCACATTTTTTTCAGATTTTAGTTCATTGAACTCTTCTAAAGATATCTTATTAGCATTACAGAGTAATTTTTTAAGGTTATGGTCAAGTTGCTTACAGATAAATTTAAACATCATCACATTAAATCCAAAGTCTCTTTTATGTGACAAAATATTAACATACACAAAATCTACTTCATAAGTAAACATTTTGAGTAGGATAGGAAAATATAAGTACTTTTTCTTAATCATTTCATGTGACAGGAAGATCTGTTAACATTTATCTGAAAGCTGTGTAGTACTGGTTCAGATATGGGGAGACTCAAAATAAGCTCTGAACTGGTTTGTTTTGCTTTTCCTTTGCCCGTGAATGATTAGGGACAATCATACTCTCTAAAGAGTGAAGTGAGGTTTCTACTCCCTCAGTGATGAGATAATACACATGAATTCCTATGAAGATATAGACAAGGTAGAATTCTACAACACTGAAGAATTAAACGGATAAGACAACCAATGGCAAAATTTGATTGGCTTGTAAGTAGAAAGAAGATGGAACTGGGTGGCGGTGAGGGTTCAGTGCTTGGTCTATAGAGCCTTTACCTCATGACAGCCTGAAAAGAGAAACAAACTTCATTCCTTGCTCTTATAATTTCCACATCCAGGAAGAGACTGAAAATTCTTTTAAAAAAAACAGGTGGGTAACTAATGGTTAGAAAACAGGTGAGAGCATACCTATTATAGTCTCCAAGTCAGGTTAAGAAAAAGAAAAAAAGTCTGGTAGGAATTTAGCCTGGATGGACACTATGGTTTTTAAGAGATAACAGGTATTTCTTGTGTTAAGAAAAATATCCAGACTTGGATATAAGGTAAAAGGATGAACTAAATGTCTTTTAAATATCATACTGGAGCACTGTCTTACAGGACCACCCAGGGACTACTTAATTATCTAAGGAAAGCACTCTTTTGTGGGGTTTTTTTTTTTTTTGTGACTATTTATCATTGATAAGAGCCCAGACTCTATGGTGTTACATGTTTACTTGTATATTTTTTCCCAATAAAAGTGAAAATGAATTCTGTTTATTAGAGAAGATAACTCCAAAGGTTCAGATTTTCACTCAGTAGGATAGTAAACTGCTGTCTCTAACTTAACAAACTTATCATTGCATGCCTTCTTTGACTGACTATGTAAATTTCCCTCAAATCCCCCCCTCAACCAGCTTTACTATCCTGCTGATGTCCTTGCTAGATAAATCTTTGCTATATACACAGTCTATATTTGTAAATTATATTCTGACACTACCATAGTGATAAAAGGAAGATACTACTTCAGTAGAGTGGAAATTCTCTCGGTTTCTGCTGTTGAAGATCTAAACAGAGCTGCATGCTTAATTTTCTTTGTTTGGAGATACACTCCCATCTGGATTTCCCTACCTGCCTCTATAATCTGGTTTCCAATGCTTTTTTCTCCAAAAACTAGCTTAAAAATCCCTCAAAATCTCTTGTTCTTTTAATATCCATTCTATCCACATGAACCCAAACTTCTGCCTTTTTCATGACTGTCCAGAGGTAGCTGCATGCTCCCATGTAGAAAACTGGTTAGACTAACACCAGTATATATTCATGGTTACCTAGACAAGTAGAATAGCAATCTTACTATGCTCCCTCTATCAGTCTGCTCTCCATATCCTTAGAAATTCTCAGCAGGTGCCCTTGCCTCCTACTCAAGGAAAGTAGAAACAATAGGACATAAATTTTCTCTACTTCTTGATATAAAAATCTGTAAATATATAAACCTACCTGAATTTACCTGAAACCGCATCCTCCCTTTGATGATTAGTAGTAGATAAATGATTAATAATGTTAGGTTTCCACTAAACATATAGATTTAGGAATATATAATGAGAAATAGGTATATTTAATAATAATAGGATACAGAAATGAATGGTAGGAATATATTTTGTAAAATGTTATATAGGAATATTGCATAGGAAATAATATTTGAAAATACAAATTATTCAGAATGGTTGTCTCCTGTGGAGTTTTTGATCATTTTAATTTTCTTCTTCACATTTTATGTGCTTCAAGTTCTAACTCTCTTGATCCTTCAAAAGGTATTTTGGGTCTACCCAGTTTGTGATTTGTTTTCTTAGAAATCTAGATGTAATGATGTTTCCTCAGGTTCTACTGAAAATATTCCCCTCTTCAGAACTGGAGGTTTTTCTCAGTTCAAGGTGGGCTTTTTTTGTTTGACTGCTGTGTTTCCTTTTGTTTTTGTTGTTATTTTAGTTTTACTGGAGGATACTTTTTGCTGACCTTTCTATACAGCAGTCCCAAACCCAGCAAAGAAGTTCATCCCTACTAAGTCACATATTTCTTTCCCAGGGATATGAAACTCACTATATGTGAAATGTTTCCCTTTTATCAAGTATCTTAACTTAATGATCTATGCCACACAGTCTTTCCAAATTTACAGAAGAGATAAGTCAAACTGTCAGCTGAGACATCTACTTTTATAACCAAGCAAACCTTCTCCTAAAGAATTATTAGGTGATGACCTCTTAATTTTACATACAATTTGATATTGGGGACAAATATTATACATGCATATTAATTTTTGAAGCCTCCTCTGTGTTCTTTCCTAGGCAGTCAGAGAGATTTTTATAAAGCTAGATAAGCTTGTAGGTAGGGTTTTAAATTATCCACATTTATGAGTTAATAGATTTTCGTAGCAACTAATCTTTCCAGTGTATCTATTTGAACATTAGTTATACAAAGAACATGAACACTTGGCAGGGTTTTTTATTTTAGGGTGTGATGTCTAAATGCTAGCAATAAATATTTTAGTAGTTAATGAATGCTTTAAGAATTAAAATATATATTTCAGTCTGAAATATAGCTATTCTAACTTCTTCATTTAAATAATGTCATGTAAAAATAAATGAAACTAAATAGGCTAACAATATTTTAAATCCACCAGAATTAATGGAATGGAAAAAAAATAAAAGAAGAAAATGACTTGGGGAGTCAGCAAAAGAAAAATCCCTAGGCTTCTGGAGATTAAAGTGAATTGGGAAGCTATGGTTGCACCTTTCTTTCATTGAATTTAAATGATATATTTCTTCACATGTACTGCATTTAAAGATGTATTACAAAATGGAATTTTAAAATGATACCAAATTTTTTAAAAATGAGATTCAAGAAATTCTAAGATGCTTGACTCTTATGTGGAATTACATACACTTTGAAATTCTTTTCTTCTTGTGATTGAAGAGAGACAAAGCCTGAACTTCTTTTGTTAATTGGTTCAGCCAGCATTTATTAAACACCCACCATGTCTAAGTTGTTACATATTCCAAAAGCTGCCTTATGATAATGCATGAAATGTGTAATACATTGAAGATATAAAATGTGTGCCTAAACAAAAATGAAAAATACTTTGATGAGTAGAAATAAGTTTACTAGGATATCTTAAACATTTTAGAAGGAAGATGTCCTAGCAGAGGCCTCATTTCTAATCATCAAATTCTTTTTCATTTTTGTTTAGAAACATTTTGCATCTTCAATGTATTGTTATACATTTCATGCAAAGAAAAAGTGAGACAAATAAAAACCAAATTCTTAGAGAACGAACTGGTGGGTGGGAGGATGCGTTGAACAGGTGAAGGGGATTAAGAGTACACTTATAGTGATGAGCACTGAGCAATGTATAGAGTTGCTGGATCGCTATGCTGTGCACCTGAAACTAATGTACCACTGCTGTTAATTATACTTCAATGAAAAAGAAAAAGTGTGGAATTAATATAGATGTTATTGCTTAAGTAAAAATTACCTGATGTTAATTTAACAAGTTAGGGTGGAGCTTAATCTTCTTTCCCCCTAAAATATGGACTGGACTTAGTGACTCACTCTAAAAATAAAGAATGAAAAGGGAAAAAATAGTAACTTTACACTGGGGTAACCTGGAACAACTACCTTAACTAAGTGATCAAAGTTAACATCAATCCCAGTGGGTGGACCTCAGGTACTTTCTGACATGACGTGATGACAAGGGTACTTGACTTCTGTGGCCTTTTTCCCCAAAAGCTATAACCCCAGTCCAATCATGAGATAAGCATCAAATAAACCCCAAATATGGAAAGTTTTACAGGATATTTTTCCTGTACTCTCTGAAACTGTCAAAGTCATGTAAATCAAATATGAGAAACTCACAGAAGAGGAGACTAAGGAGACAAATACAGTCAAGACACAACATGGTATCCAGGATGGGATCCAGAAACAGAAAAAGGACATTGATAGAAAAATTGATGAAATCCAAATAAACTATCTTTTGCTTAATAGTAAACTTAAGAGTAATGTGCTAGTGATAATTTCTTAGTTTGACAAATGGATCATGGTTGTGTTAACATTAATGGAAACTAGATAAAGTATATATGGAAACTCTCTGTACTATCTTTGTAACTTTCCTGCACATCTAAGTTTATTCCAAACTAAATGTGTGTGTGTGTGTATATATATAAAATATATATACACACACATATATATATACTCCACCCTCAGAAGGTAGAGTATCTACAGATACAGATACAATTTGGAAATCTGACAGTAAGAAGGCAGGCTCTCACTATCTATCATTCAATACTTATTTTTAAAAACTCAGATACATGTAATTTCAAAACCGCTAAGCTATTATCTGTGAGAAATAAATTTATTAGACTACCATGTTTTTGCATAGTTCTTTTCTGTTGTTAACCTTAATGTTTCCAGTCAAAATACCATTTTCCCAACAGTACTTGGGTCAGCTCCATTTTCACTCCACTCTCTGCAGTAATGTTATACATTTGTAATACAGTAGATTCACTTTTCTCACGTTGTATTCCATCACTAGACCTCTTGACATTCTGGTTGATTCTTTTCTATTCTTTTAAAATGTTCATACATTAAAGTTCATGCTTTGTACAATGCATTTCCTTAATTTGGACAGCTGCATAGAATGATGTACCCAGCACCCCAGCATCATATAGACCATTTCTACTACCCTAAAACATCCTCTGTATAGTCCTTTTGTCCTCAAACCACATTCCATGTCTCCAAACCCTACCACTGATCTTCCTCTGTTCCTATGGATTGGTCTTTCTGGAATGTGATATGAATGGAATATTACAATCAATAGCCTTTTATATTCTGGTTTCTCGCACTGGGCAAAATGTACTTAGACTCAAACATGCTTTTGTACTAATCAATATATTTTTCTTTTTTTATTATTAGAGTATAGCTGACATAAAATAGTTATATTAGTTTCAGGTGTACAACATAGTGATTTAACAATTCTATGCATTACTCAATGCTTACCAAATTAAGTGCAGTGCATACAATGTTATTATAATATTGTTGATTATATGGCCTATGCTGTGCTTTTCATCTCCTTAATTTATTTGTTTTATGACTGGAAGTTTGCACCCCTCCATCCCTTTCACCTATTGTGTCCCTCTTTCCATTCCCCACCTTCTGGCAACCACTAGTTTGTTTTCTTTTTAGTTTGTTTCTGGTTTTTCTTATTTGTTTTTTGCTAATTAGTTTTGTGTATTTTAGATTCCACATATAAGTGAAATCATACGGTATTTGTCGTTCTTTGGTCTGACTTATTTCACTTAGCATTATACCCCGTAGGTCCATGCATGTTGTCAGAAATGGCAGGATCTCATTATTTTATGTGGCTGACTAATACTGTTTATATACACCACATTATGTATATATATCACCTCTTCTTTATCCATTCATCTATTGATGGATACTTGGTTGACTTCCATATCTTGGCTCTTATAAATAATGCTGCAATAAACATAGGGGTGCATATATCTTTTTAAATTAATGTTTTCATTTCCCTTGCATAAATAACCCAGAAGTGGAATTACTGGATCATATGGTACTTCCATATTTAGTTTTTTTGAGGAATCTCCATACTGTTTTCCATAGTGGCGTACCAATTTACATTTCCACAGCAGTTCACTTTGGGTTCCCTTTTCTCCATACCCTCACCAACACTGTTATTTCTTATCTTTTTGATACTAGTCATTTTAACTGGCATAAGGTAATATCTCACTGTGGTTTTGATTTGCATTTCCCTGATGAGGAGTGATCTTGAACATCTTTTCAGGTGTTTGCCATCTGTATGTCTTTTAGGAAAATGTCTATTCAGGTTCTCTGCCCATTTTTAATTGAATTTTGTTTTGGTTTGCGTTGTATATATTTTTATATATTTTGGATATTAATCCCTTATTGGATATATCATTTGCAAATATATTCTCTCATTCGTAGTTTGGCTTTTTGTTTTGTTGATGGTTTCCTTCACTGTGCAAAAGCTTTTTAGTTTGATGTAGCCCTAACTGTTTATTTTTGCCTTTGTTTCCTAATATATTTTTCTTTTTATTGTTGAATAGGTACTCCATTGTAGAGAAGTATCAGTTTGTTTCTCCATTTTCCTGTTAACAGACATTTTAGTTGCTTCCAATTTTTGGCAATTCTGAATAAAGTTGCTACAAGCCTTCACAAACCGCTGTTTGTGTGAATATGAGTTTTCAATTTATTTGAATAAACATCTAGGCAAGGGATTGATGGGTCTATTATGAACTGTATAAAATTTTCCAAACTTCCAAAGTGGCTATTTTATTTGGTATTCCCACTAGCAATGGATGAGAGTTCTTTTTTGCTCTCATCTATTTGTTGTTATTTAAAAATTATTTTCAACACCAAGATTCTGCCATATTCATTTCTTTAATTCAAGAACTCAGCATAGTGTTAGTCATTTGCCAATAATACTAAGAATATTGCTAATATTAATGATAATTTGACTAGTTACTATGTAATAATTGACTTGTTCAATACTAAGAACACACAAATTTAAAAAATAATCGTGCAAATCACTTTATATCTTCACATGGGTTGTATAATGTAACCTCAAAACAACTCTGTAAGTGGATATTATCATTATTTTTATTGTTATCATCCACATTTTCCAGGAAAGGCATATGAAACGCAGACCTCTTTTTTTTTAATTTAAATTCAAGTTAGTTAACATATAGTGTAGTATTAGTTTCAGGGGCAGAATTTAGTGATTCATCAATTGCATATAACACTCAGTGCTCATTCTATCAAGCGCCCTCCTCAGGAAGCACAGACCTCTTAAGCAACCTCCTCACGATCACAAAACTAGTAAGTGGTGGAGCCTAGATTCAAATATTCATAAATAATAAACCAATTTGATGTTATCAGCTTCACTCAAAGATTGTTTTAAAAATATTACCATTATATCCCTTACCCATAATATCTCCACAAATTATTAATGAAGTCTGAAGTCCATGGGACTTAGAACAACAATAAAGGATACTAGTCAAGAAAGTTAAAATAGTGGTTAAAAAAAAGAGAAATCTGCCTAAGTGTCTTTTCTGGCTCTGGGTGTAGGAGCTTTGCAAACTGACACACATGATATAATGTCTCTCTCCCTCCATCTTCTCCACTAGAAAACAGAATTAATAATTATTACTTCATAAGGTGTATGGAACAATGCCTCAAACTTGGTAGCACATGATAAATTTCACCTCTACTGTTAGTATTTGCTAATTTTATTTGATATTATAGAGGAAAGTATGGGTAATATACGGATAGAATTTTTTTAAAAAATTGTTATTACTAAGTAATAACTTGCAAAATATATTTCTCTTTCTCATCTCATATTTCAAAAAATAATATTTTCCAGTTAAAAGAGGACAAAATTGTAAGTTCTCTTTTCAAATATTGTCACTTTTCTAAGACACAATTATTTGTGAGGTTCATAACTTGATACCAGCCTTGAAAAAAATGAAAGGTAAAAAGTAAGCTTAGCATTAATTTTGATATGGGTATTGCTGCAGTTTGTTAATTACCTTTCATTTATGTATTTTCTGCAAGTTTTATAAAAAGGTGGGGAACAGAGAATGTTGACACAACATGAAACTGCTTTAAAATATTAATCTTCCAGGGCACCTGGGTGGCTCAGTCGGTTGAGCATCTGACTTCGGCTCAGGTCATGATCTCAGGGTCCTGGGATTGAGCCCCACATCCAGCTCCCCACTCAGCAGAGAGCCTGCTTCTCCCTCTTGCTCTTCCTCTGCCCTTCCCCCTACTCATGCTCTCTCTCTCCCTCTCTCTCTCTCAAATAAATAAAATCTTTAACAAAATAAAATATTAATCTTCCTTTTGAGTTCAACTTCACATTTGTATTTTTCTTCTTGCTTGACATATAGAATCCAAGTTAACCTCATAAAGAACTATAAATTCAGATTACTGACATTTACACGAAAGTGAAAAAATATTCTAGATTCAGGAATCTATGACATGAAGACAGGTGACACTTCAATTAGCATAGTCCAAATTCCATTAAACCTAGAAGTCATCTCTTAAAATAATATGACTGTCCCATTATTTGATTTTATAACAGATGTTTTAGTAATCATCATGTAGGTAACAACATCTATAATAAAATAAATCAGCAAGTGGTCTTACGAAATCTATGATATAAACTGGAAAATATAATGATATCTGAACTAGCGGAAAATTATATTTTGGAAAATATGTATCTGAAAAAAATATCTTAGAAAATTATATTTTGGGGGCGCCTGGGTGGCTCAGTCGGTTAAGCGTCTGCCTTCAGCTCAGGTCATGATCCGGGATCGAGCCCCGCATCGGGCTCCCTGCTCGACGGGAAGCCTGCTTCTCCCTCTCCCACTCCCACTCTCCCTGCTGTGGTTCCCTCTCTTGCTGTCTCTTTCTCTCTCTCTGTCAAATAAATAAATAAAATCTTTAAAAAAATTATATTTTGGAAAATATGTATCTGAAAAAAAATCTTAAAGATTAACCTAAAATAAAACTATAAAAACGATTGTCATACTCCAGCTACGTTCATCGACACTAAGTCCTCAGACACTTATAGAAGGTGTGATGAGTTTTCAGCGTCTATGATACATTCATCCCTAGGTGGGGTGGAGAATCTGCTCTTTATTTGGGGTTTGATTCTTCTGCTTTAAGTTAGTTAAGCTGCTAAACATGCAGTTCTTTGGTACTTCATTAATTTTAACTAGATTTTGTTCAGTTGTAGATTATCATAGTTTAGAAGTTACAAATAACACCAGCGATCAAATTATACTCTAGACACTCAAACTTTTTCTAGAGTTTTTCCACTCATTTTCCCCTCTAGTGGGAGGAATTACCAGTCAGTCTAAAGACCTATTTGGAAAGACTTCTGTGTTCCACTTGAATAAACATTCTTATGATAAACGTAGCAAAAATAAAACAATCCCATTATAAAAACGTAATATATATATTTTACAGCTTTCCACTATATTTCCTTCCCAGACAACTTTCCTAGAATACCCTAGAGTTTACTGAAAAAAAGTTATGCAGAGAAACATGATATTGTGTAAATCTAGCTAATCCTCTAATTTATTTATTTATTTAAAAATTATAATTCTAGGAGTAAAATGGGTTAGGGGTTGACCTAGACATAAGTCCTTTGTGCCCTTTTTAGTCTGTGCTATCTCCCAGAAAAAGAGAGTCAATAGGCAATTTCATTCTAATTTATTTCTCTGCCTCCAGTTGCACCCTGATATATTTTCCAATATTTCACATTAATTCAAATGTGTTTTTTCCAAGATAATAAATTTGAAGGAAAAAAAAAAAAAGCTAGGTAGGATCATGCCAGGTCACAATTAAAATAATTTCCAGTCAACCATGAATAAGATTACCATGAAGTCATTATAGAACTTCTGACAGTGTCCATAATTAAGCCTATGGGCATATATAAATCTTTTTGCTCATATACTCTCTGAATTTAAGAAGCTGATTTAAAAAATAAATAGCTTCTAAAATTTCTAATTCCTAAACCCTTTCTGTCAATAGTATAGACTGATGGCTACAAATCCTGGGCTCAGTAAATTACACCATAGGGCTAAGCTCTGTTTTCTATAAATGTTTCCATGCATGTTTGCTTTTAGCAAGTTCAGCTACTGCTAAACTTTGAGTTAGTGCTTTATATGTTTTCCCCTTTTGTTCTTGTTAGTGCAAACAGTCTTGATATGAACACAGAGTATGTTGTGTATTTAATAAACTTTGATGTGGAGTATATAATCAGGAATCAATGTGAACAAACTGTACAACTTTAGTTCCAAATGCAGAAAGTTTAAGGTAAATATACACAATTCTCAATTTGAAATAAGTAAATGAAGATTATCCTTACACAAATCTAAAATTATTCAGGGATCCCCAATTGACAAACGAGCTGTATTTCTAAAGATTTTTTTTAAAGTTTCCTTTTGGGAAGAAATTAGTGTTTCCATTAAAATGCAGTAATAATTATACTGGTTGGTTTCCCAGGCTATAGTTTAAGCTGTACCATGATAAATTAGTAGGCTTTTGTGGCCAGGAATAACATTCTATCATTTGATCATTGCAGCCTTATTTGGGTAATAAGGTTTTGAAAATATACAGCTCTCTCTCTTGTCTTCTCTCTTCTGCCTAATATTCTGTGTCCCATTGCCTCAACCCCTGACCATTATGTAAAATCAGAATTTTTAATTCTTGTGATACAGAACATTCCTACAGACAATAATTAAAGAATCTACTGGTTGATCTTGATTGGCTATTGGGGACTTCAAGATGAGATGACTTTCAACTTCCTTTTAATGCTGATATTGAAAATCCCAATTTCTCCTTTTAAATAAATTTTAGGGGGGCGGAGCAAGATGGCGGAGGAGTAGGAGACCTGGATTTCCGCTCCTCTCAGGAATTCAGCTGGATAGGGATCAAACCATTCTGAACACCTACAAACTCAACAGGAGATCGAAGAAAAGAATAGCAACAACTCTCTGAACAGAAAAGCGACCACTTTCTGGAAGGTAGGACGTGCGGAGAAGTGAATCCGAGGCATTATTCGGGAGGATAGACGGCGGGGGAGGGGCCTCCGTCGGCCGCTTCTGACAAGTGATAGAGCCACGGAGCACAAAATCGGAACTTTTAGAAGTCTGCTCCGCTGAGGGACGTCACTCTGGTGGCGAAGTGGGGTGTGGAACCCTCGCGGGACAGTGTGGTCTCAGGACCCTCGGGGTCACAGAAAGACCGGGGGTGCCTGAGTGCGGCAGAGCTCCCAGGTATCGGAGCAGGGAAGCCGGCTGCAGAGACGGAGCCCAGGCGCGGGCTCTCAGCTCGGGGTTGCTATAAACCGTGATCCGCGGCGCAGTCGGGCCACTGCTCCTCCAGCAGGGACCCAACAAGCGGCAGATCCGGGGAGACTCACCTTCTTCCCCCGGGAGGAGAGGTGCGGGAGCGCACCGCGGGGATCTGCTGGGTTTGGAGACTCCACCCGGGGTCGGGCGCCAGATAGAAAGGCGCGGTCACAGGCCGGGTGAGTGCGGAGTGTGGCCGGAGACCGGGGAGACAGGAGTGACTGACTGCTTTTCTCTGGGGGCTCGCTGAGGAGCGGGACCCCGAGTTCTCGGCTCCGCCGGGGCGGAGACTGGGAGGCCGCCATTTTCACTCTCCGCCTCCAAAGCTGTACGGAAAGCTTGCAGGGAACAAAAGCTCCGGAGAGCAAACCCGAGCAGATTACTTAGCCCGGACCGGCAGGGGCGGGGCAATTCTGCCTCCGGCAAAGACATTTGGGAACCACGGCAACAGGCCCCTCCCCCAGAAGATCAGCGAGAACAGCCAGCCAAGACCAAGTTTACTGATCAATGAGAACGGCAGAACTCCAGCGCTAGGGGAATACTGCACATAGAATTCATGGCTTTTTTGGGCGCCTGGGTGGCTCAGTCGTTAAGCGTCTGCCTTCGGCTCAGGTCGTGATCCCGGGGTCCCGGGATCGAGTCCCACATCGGGCTCCCTGCTCGGCGGGAAGCCTGCTTCTCCCTCTCCTACTCCCCCTGCTTGTGTTCCTGCTCTCTCTATCTATCAAATAAATAAAATCTTTAAAAAAAAAAAAAAAAAGAATTCATGGCTTTTTTACCATGATTCTTTAGTCTTTCAAAGTTAATTATTTTTTTTAACTGTCTTTTTTTTCTTTTTTCCTTTTTTCTTTTTTTTTGAATTTTTCTTTCCCTTTTTCAACCAACATCTTATCAATCCCTTTTTAAAAAAAAAAACATTTTTATTTTTCATTTTTAAAGTCATATTCTATCCCTTCATAGTAGTTACCCGTATTTTTGGCATATATATATAAGTTGTTCTCTCTTTAAAACCTTGAGATAGTTTCTTCTAACAGATCAAAATATACTCTAAATCACTAGTGTATGGTTTTTTTCTACTCCCCTGCCTGATCACATTCTCTCCCTTTTTTCTTTCTTTCTTTTTTTTTTTAATCCTCTTCTTTCTTTTTTCAAACAACTTATCAAATCCTTTTTTAAAATTTTTTATAATTTCCATCTTTACAGTCATATTCCCTCCCTTCATCATATCAACCCTTATTTTTGTACATATATAAGTTTTTCTTTCTTTAAAA
Source organism: Phoca vitulina (assembly GCF_004348235.1). NCBI lineage: Eukaryota > Metazoa > Chordata > Mammalia > Carnivora > Phocidae > Phoca > Phoca vitulina. The sequence goes on along the minus strand of NW_022589708.1, from coordinate 36,139,241 downwards.
TTTTGGGAGGGACTTTCTTTTAACAGGCCAAAATACACCCAAAATCTAGTGTGTGGCACTGATCTATAATCCAGCCTGATCATATTTGATCACATTCTGTTTTTGTTTTGTTTTGTTTTGTTCTGCTTTTGTTTGTTTTTATCTTTATCTTTTTCTTTTTTCTTTTTTTCTTTCCTTTTCTTTTTTCTCTCTTTCCGTTTCTTTTCCCACTGCTTCAGGTCTTTTCTGATTTGTTTAGAGTATATTTTCTGGGGACGTTGTTACCCTGCTAGCATTTTGTTCTCTCATTAATCTATTCTCCTCTGCACAAAATGACAAGATGGAAAAAATCACCTCAACAAAAAGAACAAGAGGTAGTACCGACTGCCAGGGACTTACTCAATACGGACATTAGTACGATGTCAGATCTAGAGTTCAGAATCATCACTTTAAAGATACTAGCTGGGCTTGAAAAAAACATGGAAGAAACATTAGAGAAACCCTTTCTGGAGAAGTAAAAGAACTAAAATCTAACCAAGTAGAAATCAAAAAGGCTATCAATGAGGTGCAATCAAATATGGGGGCGCTAACTGCTAGGATAAATGAGGCAGAAGAAAGAATCAGTGAGATAGAAGACCAAATGCTGGAAAATAAAGAAGCTGAGAAAAAGAGAGAGAAACAACTACTGGATCACGAGGGCAGAATTCGAGAGATAAACGATACCATAAGACGAAACAACATTAGAATAATTGGGATCCCAGAAGAAGAAGAAAGAGAGAGAGGGGCAGAAGGTATAATGGAGCAAATTATAGCAGAGAACTTCCCTAATTTGGGGAAGGAAACAGGCATCAAAATCCAGGAAGCACAGAGAACCCCTCTCAAAATCAATAAAAATAGGTCAATACCCCGACATCTAATAGTAAAACTTACGAGTCTCAGAGACAAAGAGAAAATGCTGAAAGCAGCTCGGGAGAAGAGATATGTAACCTACAATGGTAGAAACAATAGATTGGCAACAGACCTATCCACAGAGACCTGGCAGGCCAGAAAGGACTGGCAGGACATATTCAGAGCACTAAATGAGAAAAATATGCAGCCAAGAATACTATATCCAGCTAGGCTGTCATTGAAAATTGAAGGAGAGATAAAAAGCTTCCAGGACAAACAAAAACTAAAGGAATTTGCAAACACGAAACCAGCCCTACAACAAATATTGAAAGGGGTCCTCTAAGCAAAGAGAGAGCCTAAAAGCAACATAGACCAGAAAGGAACACAGACAATATACAGTAACAGTCACTTTACAGGCAATACAATGGCACTGAATTCCTATCTTTCAGTAGTTACCCTGAATGTAAATGGGCTAAATGCCCCAATCAAAAGACACAGGCTATCAGATTGGATTAAAAAACAAGACCCATCGATATGCTGTCTGCAAGAGACTCATTTTAGACCCAAAGACACCCCCAGATTGAAAGTGAGGGGGTGGAAAACCATTTACCATGCTAATGGACACCAAAAGAAAGCTGGGGTGGCAATCCTTATATCAGACAAATTAGATTTTAAACCAAAGACTGTAATAAGAGATGAGGAAGGACACTATATCATACTTAAAGGGTCTATCCAACAAGAAGATCTAACAATTGTAAATATCTATGCCCCTAACATGGGAGCAGCCAATTATATAAGGCAATTAATAACAAAAGCAAAGAAACACATCGACAACAATACAATAATAGTGGGGGACTTTAACACCCCCCTCACTGAAATGGACAGATCGTCTAAGCAAAAGATCAACAAGGAAATAAAGACTTTAAATGACACACTGGACCAAATGGACTTCACAGACATATTCAGAACATTCCATCCCAAAGCAACGGAATACACATTCTTCTCTAGTGCCCATGGAACATTCTCCAGAATAGATCACATCCTAGGTCATAAATCAGGTCTCAACCGGTACCAGAAGATTGGAATCATCCCCTGCCTATTTTCAGACCACAATGCTTTGAAACTAGAACTCAATCACAAGAGGAAAGTCGGAAAGAACTCAAATACATGGAGGCTAAAGAGCATCCTACTGAAGAATGAATGGGTCAACCAGGAAATTAAAGAAGAATTAAAAAAATTCATGGAAACCAATGAAAATGAAAACACAACTATTCAAAATCTTTGGGATACAGCAAAGGCAGTCCTAAGAGGAAAGTATATAGCAATACAAGCCTTTCTCAAGAAACAAGAAAGGTCTCAAATACACAACCTAACCCTACACCTAAAGGAGCTGGAGAAAGAACAGCAAATAAAGCCTAAACCCAGCAGGAGAAGAGAAATAATAAAGATCAGAGCAGAAATCAATGAAATAGAAACCAAAAGAACAGTAGAACAGATCAACGAAACTAGGAGCTGGTTCTTTGAAAGAATTAACAAGATTGATAAGCCCCTGGCCAGACTTATCAAAAAGAAAAGAGAAATGACCCAAATCAACAAAATCATGAATGAAAGAGGAGAAATCACAACCAACACCAAAGAAATACAAACAATTATAAGAACATATTATGAGCAACTCTATGCCAGCAAATTAGATAACCTGGAAGTAATGGATGCATTCCTAGAGATGTATCAACTACCAAAACTGAACCAGGAAGAAATAGAAAACCTGAACAGACCTATAACCACTAAGGAAATTGAAGCAGTCATCAAAAATCTCCCAACTAACAAGAGCCCAGGGCCAGATGGCTTCCCAGGGGAATTCTACCAAACATTTCAAGAAGAATTAATACCTATCCTTCTGAAACTGTTCCAAAAAATAGAAATGGAAGGAAAACTTCCAAACTCATTTTATGAGGCCAGCATTACCTTGATCTCAAAACCAGACAAAGACCCCATCAAAAAGGAGAATTACAGACCAATATCCCTGATGAACATGGATGCAAAAATTCTCACCAAAATACTAGCCAATAGGATCCAACAGTACATTAAAAGGATTATTCACCACGACCAAGTCGGATTTATCCCTGGGCTGCAAGGTTGGTTCAACATCCGCAAATCAATCAACGTGATACAATACATTAACAAAAGAAAGAACAAGAATCATATGATCCTCTCAATAGATGCAGAAAAAGCATTTGACAAAGTACAGCATCCTTTCTTGATCAAAACTCTTCAGAGTATAGGGATAGAGGGTACAGACCTCAATATCATAAAAGCCATCTATGAAAAACCTACAGCGAATATCATTCTCAATGGGGAAAAACTGAGAGCTTTCCCCCTAAGGTCAGGAACGCGGCAGGGATGTCCACTATCACCACTGCTTTTCAACATAGTATTGGAAGTCCTAGCCACAGCAATCAGACAACAAAAAGAAATCAAAGGCATCCAAATCGGCAAAGAAGAAGTCAAACTCTCACTCTTTGCAGATGATATGATACTTTATGTGGAAAATCCCAAAGACTCCACCCCAAAACTGCTAGAACTCATACAGGAATTCAGTAAAGTGGCAGGATATAAAATCAATGCACAGAAGTCAGTGGCATTCCTATACACCAACAACAAGTCAGAAGAAAGAGAAATTAAGGAGTCGATCCCATTTACAATTGCACCCAAAACCATAAGATACCTAGGAATAAATCTAACCAAAGAGGCAAAGGATCTGTACTCAGAAAACTATAAAATACTCATGAAAGAAATTGAGGAAGACACAAAGAAATGGAAAAACGTTCCATGCTCATGGATTGGAAGAACAAATATTGTGAAGATGTCAATCCTACCTAGAGCAATCTACACATTCAATGCAATCCCCATCAAAATACCATCCACTTTCTTCAAAGAAATGGAACAAATAATCCTAAAATTTGTATGGAACCAGAAAAGACCCCGCATAGCCAGAGGAATGTTGAAAAAGAAAAGCAAAGCTGGCGGCATCACAATTCCAGACTTCCAGCTCTACTACAAAGCTGTCATCATCAAGACAGTATGGTACTGGCACAAAAACAGACACATAGATCAATGGAACAGAATAGAGAGCCCAGAAATGGACCCTCAACTATATGGTCAACTAATCTTTGACAAAGCAGGAAAGAATGTCCAATGGAAAAAAGACAGTCTCTTCAACAAATGGTGTTGGGAAAATTGGACAGCCACATGCAGAAGAATGAAACTGGACCATTTCCTTACACCACACACAAAAATAGACTCCAAATGGTTGAAAGCCCTCAATGTGAGACAGGAGTCCATCAAAATCCTAAAGGAGAACACAGGCAGCAACCTCTTCGACCTCAGCCGCAGCAACTTCTTCCTAGAAACATCGCCAAAGGCAAGGGAAGCAAGGGCAAAAATGAACTATTGGGACTTCATCAAGATAAAAAGCTTTTGCAAAGCAAAGGAAACAGTCAACAAAACCAAAAGACAACTGACAGAATGGGAGAAGATATTTGCAAATGACATATCAGATAAAGGGCTAGTATCCAAAATCTATAAAGAACTCATCAAACTCAACACCAAAAGAACAAAGAATCCAATCAAGAAATGGGCAGAAGACATGAACAGACATTTTTCCAAAGAAGACATCCAAATGGCCAACAGACACATGAAAAAGTGTTCAATATCGCTCGGCATCAGGGAAATCCAAATCAAAACCTCAATGAGATACTACCTCACACCAGTCAGAATGGCTAAAATTAACAAGTCAGGAAATGACAGATGTTGGCGGGGATGCGGAGAAAGGGGAACCCTCCTACACTGTTGGTGGGAATGCAAGCTGGTGCAGCCACTCTGGAAAACAGTATGGAGGTTCCTCAAAAAGTTGAAAATAGAGCTACCATATGATCCAGCAATTGCACTACTGGGTATTTACCCCAAAGATACAAAAGTAGGGACCCGAAAGGCTACGTGCACCCCGATGTTTATAGCAGCAATGTCCACAATAGCCAAACTGTGGAAAGAGCCAAGATGTCCATCAACAGATGAATGGATAAAGAAGATGTGGTATATATATACAATGGAATATTATGCAGCCATCAAAAGGAATAAGATCTTGCCATTTGCAACGACGTGGATGGAACTGGAGGGTATTATGCTGAGCGAAATAAGTCAAACAGAGAAAGACATGTATCATATGACCTCACTGATATGAGGAATTCTTAATCTCAGGAAACAAACTGAGGGTTGCTGGAGTGGGGGGTGGGGTGGGAGGGATGGGGTGACTGGGTGATGGACACTGGGGAGGGTATGTGCTCCGGTAAGCGCTGTGAATTGTGCAAGACTGTTGAATCTCAGATCTGTACCTCTGAAACAAATAATGCAATATATGTTAAGAAAGAAAAAAAGAAGAAGAAGAATGTAGCAGGAGGGGAAGAATGAAGGGGGGG
>NW_022589708.1:36080197-36133889 GCF_004348235.1 Phoca vitulina | reverse complement strand
GAGGGCACGTTCTGCATGGAGCACTGGGTGTTATGCACAAACAATGAATCATGGAACACTATATCTAAAACTAATGATGTAATGTATGGGGATTAACATAACAATAAAAAAATTTTAAAAAATAAATAAATAAATAAATTTTACCCTGAGGGTAACAAGAGTCTGTACAATGAAGTAATGATTGACAAATGCTTTCAAAGAAGAAGGCAATAATTTTGCTGTGAAATACTGCTGTAATAATTGTTAACATATCTACTGCCATAAAGATATCATCATTGGTATGGATAAATAGATTTATAAATAGTTATTGGTGTAAATATGTATGTTAATTTGCAGTGATAATATATTATAAATACTTCTGACCATTCTATGTGTATAATAAGTGTTGTCAACTAGCTGAATAGAGTTAATCCAAACAAGTCATAGTAAGTTTATCAAATGTTTAACTTTAGTGATAGTATGATTATTTTGAAGAACAACATAACAGTGTTAACAGGAGATAGAGAGTACTAAATATAAAGTGGTGGCACAGAATGCTAAAATTCTGTATCCTCCTGGGTGGTATTCTCAATTAAAATTTGGTTTAATTTTTAATGTAATAATCTGACTAGATAGATACAGATATACAATTTCCTCTGTAACTCACATTTTCAAGATACTATCAATGAATACTTTAAAAATGCCTACTTTTTACAGTTTAACCTCAAAAAATGAGATCTGGACATTAACATTTAGATATACTATCAGTGAAGGTATTTTAGTTATATGCTTACATATGAATTAAGATATACAATTTTAAAAATGTTTAAGATGAGTATAAATCAGTCCAAGCAAAATTGAGAATAAAACATTTTAATATTTATTTTTAATCCCTCTTTTCTATTCCTTTTTCTTCTTCACCCCTGGCTTCAGGCATTTACCAATGCGTTCATTCTCTCTCTCTTCCACTAAAAATTACTTTCTAAGAAAAACTTCTTGGAGTATGGGATGCCTAAGCAAACCATGAACTGTGAAGTGGAAGTTAGCCAGGTACAGATGGTGAGAAGACATTTAAACCTAAGGAGCAGCATGAGCAAAGGCCAGCGGTGTGAGAAAGCATGACCTAATCAAGAAAATGCCAGTAGTCAACCTGTCACAACCTTCAAAAAAAGAAATAGGCTTTATCTTCCTGAGAGAGTTAATGACTATATAACTTATAACAAAGAATGCAAATGTAGTTCCATTTGCTGAGAGTTGAAATTGTACTAGTACTAGTGCCGCTCTTGTTATTGTTATTTCTGGCGGGGTGGGTTGGGGGGAGACTTAAAAGCAGGGAGTGGTTCTATATGTTAGTTGTCTTGTTATTGTCCTGGGAAGGTGATCTGAGTGGCCTTATATATAAACATAACCCACGTTCCAAGGGAGCCATGAAATAATGAATTTGTTTTCCTGAAACAAATCAAATCCTGATAGGATATTCATCCTGCCATTCTACAAGTGCTCTCTGCTACCTCCGGTCAATTTGTGCCAAAATCTGGAGATCTAATCAGTCATTCACTAATTTATCAACTAAGTAAACATTTATCTAGTATTTACTAGAGCAGTTCTGGGAACTGTTTTCCTGTCAAGCATATAGTGTTCACACAACAAGAAAGTCAAGGGCCTCACCTCATGGGATTTCTATTTTAATAGTTTAAATTCTAGCACTTATGACTGAGATGTCCTTTGTTCCAGTCCCTTCAGGTTTGAAAACTGGGCTGCTTCTTCCGTATTGTGCATGGGACCCAAGAATCCTTACCAAAATGGTACATGCCACTTGCTTGGGACACTGTCCTAGAATAGAGTTGTGCATTCCCAGTGCTTAGAAGATCAACCAATATTTCTGTCTTCTGTTTCATGACATCATTCCCCCCTCTTAGGAAGTTCACCAGAGATGTTCTTCATCTTTTCCTCGATACCACTGTCCTATGGAATCAAGTCAGTCAGTTTAGGTTTTAACAAAAGAGGAGAGAGTTTTTAACCTAAGGTTGCTTCTTCTCATCTTACTAACACCACCAAAGTAGGAAATTACAAACCTTCTCTACCTGAGGGAAGGAAACAAGGAAAAGTACGTAAGTTATTACAAAAACGCATATCCTCTGAACTACCCCACCATAAATGTTAAGGTGAGTATCTATTTCTTACTTTTAGAGTAGTCCTGTGCTGTTTAATTTATAATCTAAATTCCTTATATAGTGGATCAACACTCAGTCAGGAAAAGGAAAAGTTTAGCAATTAGGGAGGAACAAGTATTAAGCTGATGGTTGAGTTCAGGCAAACGTGAATCTGAATGAGGAGAGCCACCTGCAGGGGTCTGTAAACAGATGGCCCTGGAGGGTGACTTGAGGGCTTTGAAGATCTGGGACTGGGTACACAAACAACTGGTAGATATAGTAGTGATAGAACAAAGGATTTCACCATGATATAAGCATTTCCTTGAGAGTTTCAGTGCTTACTTGTGAGGAGGAAAACCAATGAAAAAATACTAGCTAACATTTTCACAGCATTACTGTGTGCTAAGCATGGTTCTAACCACTTCACATGCAGTAATTTAACCTTCAGGGTAATCTTACGTCCAATTTTCAGATGAAGGGGAAAAAGCACAGGTAAGTTACATAAGTATTCTACAATGTGGTTAGTAAATGACAGATCCAGTAGTCAATCAAACCCAGCACTGTAGAGTTCAAGAGTACGTGCTTTTAAACACTAGACTGCCTGGAGAGATGGACTACCTAAGATTCATAGCTTGGTAATGATGAGAAAAACATCCCCTGAAATCTAGGCGTTGGTCTGGTACTCTTAGCTAGACTATGGTGTTCTTCTGTCAAACATTATCAGTTTCACAAAATAGCAACATCAGATAATGTCACTCTGTGACTAGGATGATTTCCAGCAAAACAAGACCACTTTGTAACCCTGTCTGAAACAGACAAAACATGAACAATGTCTGAGCCACAAAAATGACCAGACATACTCCTATCCTGGCTAATAGAAATGACTGCTGCTTCTTTAATAATTATAGCTCTGCTTCAATCCAGTTTTCCTTCCTTCTAGAAAAGACTGATTAAGAATCAATTACGCATGCTTCCTGAAGGCATCTGATTCAAATAAAAACCCCACTGCCTTAAACTCACCCTAAATTGATCTATCATAACCTCGGGTGCTATAATAGTTTTCTTTTCTAACACCCTTACCCTGAGACTCCCCATGGTGTGTGTTCTTTCATTTGTAACAATCATTAAATCCAACTTGTTTAACTACACATATTCCTGGTGGTCTTTGTCTGGAAGGAATTGATAGTGACTATAAATTGTTATTTGGGCATTCAAAACGAGTGCATCTGATACTAACTAGTGAAGTGGAATAGAGTGGTTACACAGAAACATAAAAAGTAAAAAAAAGAAATTAAAAAATAGAAAGAAGAGCATATACAAAGAGGAAGTGAACAGATGATAGCGATAGAGAGAGAAATAGGAATATATATATGTATCGAGAGAGAGAGAGAGAGTAACTCCTTCCTTAGGCTCCCTCAAGGGCTAAGGCCTGGAGAAAAATATTTTGCTGATGATTATAGACTTTACAAAGCATTGCTTCCCCAATCCTAATATTGATAATTTTATATTATATAACCAGACTTTAAGGCGTTATTCTTTCAGTGGTAATACTTTAGCATTTTCCCCTAAGTATAGAGTGAAAGATATTCAAGAAGTAGATAAGGGGGCATATGTGAGTGCAGGAGGGGTCTTCTGTAGCCACCCAAATGTCACACAAACACAGTCAACTCTGTATACTTCTGATGAAGCAAGCCTTTAGCAGTAAAATTCAAATACTAAATAAACATAATTTCAAATATATATATATACTTCTGTGTTATAAATTGCATATGAAAACACTATTTCAGAGGTAGCTTAAACGATATAAGAGCTTAGAACCTCACTTTCAAATTGTAATACATATGCCTATTTCTCAGCAAAATTATGTTGGAAATACAGTTCAAGGTTAAAGCATGAAAAAAGGTAATAATTATTAGCATATATATATAAATTATATTTATATTATTATTATCACAGTATGTGTCTTATTGTGGTGCTAGAAAGTAGATGTCATAAAAGTTCACAGTTGCCCATCCTTCTTCACAAAAGAGTGTTAACACATAGACCTTACTTGAGAGAAATGACTTTGAGGCTGTCTCTAAGCCTAGCTTTCTCCAGCAATGAGATCATCAGGTCAGCTGAATGTCACCTTAGATAAAAGTCAAACTAAAACCCTGATGGAATTAAATCTACTGCAATTTGCAGTAAGAATAGTCTTTAGTAAAACTCTGTTCATCCTTGTACATATCTATTTATTTTAAGAGGTGAAATGTACAATGTATTACCCTTTGTTCTTCTAGTTCAATACATAGAAGAAAGTAAACTGAACTTATCTGGAAATGCATGTGTTGATTACTGATATTATCTACTTCAACACAAAACACTCCAATTATATCTTAGCCTTTGAATGTGAAGTTGGCTAAAATTAGTCCACCTGAATTGGAAAACAAAACTAAATAAACACCAGAGACCAACTCCTTCTTCCCTCTGTAACATTTGAGGGAAACAAATTTTAGGGAAAGCAAATCACACCCTTCTCTACCTATGTCATGCAGAGGCAGAATGAGAAATAGAACTTTGTTCTAAATCTTGATTCAGTGCTTTTACCATTTGTGTGTGTCTGGGCATGTCTGTGTGCATGTATGCATGCATTTTGGTTGGATTTTTAAACAAAGCAATTTTATATGACTGAATTACATATAGTTCCTATGGAATATGATAACTGGCCAATGATAGTTATAAATTATAATCGTTTAAATGATTAGGAAAATATATGTAGAAATGTAGATTCAATTATAAAACCATATGTACAAACAGACAACATGGAATATACCAGAAGAATTTATCTTTTGAGCAATGGTATATTCTGGATAAATAAAAAAAGAGGAGCTGACCAAATGTGGTGGTTGATTAGGAAAGGCAAACAGCAAAGATTTGTAATACATTTTCATTTTAACTAAAGTAGATCTTTTGTTTTATAATCAGCTTAGTATAAAAGAGAAAGGCATTGTCAACAACATTTATTTATTTATATTTTTTTCCCTTAAAGATTTTTTATTTATTTATTTGAGAGAGAGAGAGAATGAGCAGCAGGGAGGAGCAGAGGGAGAGAGAAGGAGACTCCCCTCTGAGTAGGGAGCCTGACTCAGGGCTCAATCCCAGGACCCCAGGATCATGACCTGAGCTTAAGGCTTAACCGACTGAGTCACCCAGGTGCCCCCATTGTCAACAATATTTAACTGTTTTTGGCTTTCTAATATAGCTGGTAGGAAATTCAAATGTAATACAAAAAAATGGATTTTACAGGAAGCTATGGAAAAGTCAGTTGGCAATTTCTTTTGTTGCTCTTTTAAAAGTAATACATTATTTTTCTCCACTTTAAGTGCTTTCCCATATGTCTCTCATTTTGATTAATCTTTTTGAACTTCATAAAGTCATTATGAACTTCATAATATTAAAAAAATTTTATATGGTCTTTTTTCAAATGTATAATGTTGGAAATCAACAAGAATAGCTTCAATTCTGTGGGTCAATGTCTTTCATCAGTTTTGGAAAATTCTCAGCAGTTGTCTTTTCTGACCCATTCATTCTTTCCTCCTGCTCTGGAACTACATTATCTGGAATCAATCATGTTTTAGATCTTTTCATTGGTTCTCTTATGTCTCTTATGTTCTTGTTTAGTTTCTTCTATTCTTTTGTGTCTGTATTCTTCAGTTCTGATATTTCCTATAAACCTGTTCTTCAAGGTCACTAGTCATGTCTTCTGCTTTTCCAGATCTTTTAAAGCAAACTAGTAAGTTCTTAAAGTTGCATACCATGTTTTGCAAGTCTACAATTTCCATTTTAAATAGATTCAGTTCTCTCATCAAACTCTTTATACTGTCATCTATTTTCACACTACTAAATATTTTTCTAATATTTTTCCTATTGTTATAGTCTCTTTCAGGTAGCTCTGATAACTGAACCATTTGTGATCATCTTCTTTTTTTCCTCTCTCTAACTTTGGCCATGTCATCTTTTTTGATATGTCTAATACGTCTATATATTTATTATTCAGTCTTGAGTTATTTTTCTCTGCTTTAAGAGTTTTTCCTATGATCTCTGAATTTTTTCATTGTTTAAAATTTTTTATTCAAATTCCAGTTAGTTAACATACAGTGTGATATTAGTTTCAGGTGTACAATATACTGATTCAATACTTCCGTATATCACCTGGTGCTCATCACAAGTACACTCCTTAATCCTCATCACTTTTTTCACCCATCCCCCCCACCTACTTCCCCTCTGGTAACCATCGGCTTGTTCTCTATAGTTAAGAATCTGTTTCTTGGTTTGCCTCTCTTTCTCTCTTTTTTTTTCCTTTGCTTGTTTGTACTGTTTCTTAAATTCCACATATGAGTGAAATTATGCTGCTTTTCTGATTTTAAGTGGCCCCTGACTCTTTTATCATTCTCCAGTGAGGATCCAACTCTCCCCCGATAGAGAATACAGTGACTACTCACCTTAATAAAACACGAATGGTGTTGACTCAAGGGAAGGCTGTAGCCTTGGTAAGTGTCAGCCTCCTCTGGTAGTTGCATGAACCTCCATGGCTTTCAAATGAGAATTATGTTTTGGTGGATGTACAGATATGGATTTGCGTGTGCATGTTTGTATGTGTTGCAAAGAGAAGAAAGGGCTAGAATACAAAAGTAAGAAAACAAAAGTGAGATAATAGTGACTGAATATAAGAAAATAAAATTTAAAAATTTTAGTTTTTCTACAGGGAGGTAATTGATTTCTTTCCTTTAGTCTTGCCTGACATGATGTGTCTTAGTTTTACTGTAGGTCCAGTAAAGATACAATGAAATACTATTTTGGATATAATCTGAACAATAAATATAATTTTTAAAAATGCTTGAGAAACAATTACATTCATATTTTTATATTAATAATTGGCACTCTTTCTCAAAGTTATAGAAAATGTTGATAATTTGTTATCTAAAATTTTTAATACATTTAGATTCGAAGGATTTTAATTTTATATTGATGGTTATTAAAATAGATTATTTTGGAATACAAGTGCTCTGAAATCTCAGTCAAACCTCCCTGCTATTAATAATGAAATAGTAATAAATTTTTCAAAGTTAATTAAAAAAGTATAGAGCTTTTAAATTTAAAATTTTTATAAAATATATTTATTCTCAAAATTTTATTACCCAATACATGTTAGAATCCTAGAAACTTTATATGTTAGATACCATTAATTTATGTATTTAATTATTTTAAGTTTGGCATAACAGTATTTCTTGCTGTTAGCATAATATGACATCCAACTTTTTTAACTGAGACACTTTAGATTGACCAATTTACAACACACTGACAATTTTTCCTGTTTCAGTCTCTTTAGGTAAATCTAAGCTCAATTTTGCTTATTCAAATGTTATCAAGGAAATCTGCATGCTTTATACATATGTTATCCATTAACCTTGCAATAATTTCATTCCTTCAAAGTTTTGTCATAACCTTAACTTTATTCCTCCTATTTGCTTTTGTTCTCTTTTCATTTCTTTTCTTTCCTTCATTTCTGTAGTTTTCTGGAATTTTTTAGAATGTCAGTCTGTTCTAGGTAGTTCAAATCCTTTCTTAAATGAAAAGTTTCATGAGAGAACAATTCTTAGGAGGAATTTAAGATATAAATGCTTTAGTTTAATAATTTGGAGTCCAAAAGTAATGTTACATTTTCTATTTCATTATTCAGTTCAACAAAGTGTATGAGTGCTACCTTTATTCTTTTTTACTTGTATTTTTATTTAATCACCAATGAATGTTAATTTGTGAAGACAGTGTTAAATATATGTTAAATATTTATTTATTTATTTTTAAGATTTTATTTATTTGACAGAGAGAGACACAGCGAGAGAGGGGACACAAGCGAGGGCACAGGGAGAGGGAGAACCAGACTCCCCACTAAGCAAAGAGCCCGATGTGGGACCCGATCCCAGGACCCTGGGATCATGACCTGAGCTGAAGGCAGACGCTTCACGACTGAGCCACCCAGGCGCCCTATGTTAAATATTTATGACTCTGTTGAAGGAAAATCAGTCCTTATTCATGCTTCTTGGGGCTGTGGTTCAAAAAAATAATTCTGTCATAAAATGAGTCATCAACTAGGAGAGACCATTTGACAAAATTAGAGCTTACCAAATAGGAACATACATATTCACAAACAGTGCATTACTTAGCATGATATCTTCTTGATTAATTTAAACTTCTCTTTGTGATAATGATTTCTTTCATTATTTCATACATTTTTAGATGCCAAGCATCATCTTTTTCTCATTTTACCTTATTTATTTAAACATTTCAGCATATGTGTTGCAAATATTTAAAAATCACTTATCTCATTTCTCCATGTATTATTCTGAATGTCTGCCATGTACCCAGCACTGTTAGATAGTAATTCCTATAAAATATGTTCAGCATTGATTTCAAAGCTTAAATAAATGGGCGTGCCTGGCTGGCTCAGTCAGTAGAGCATATGACTCTTGATCTCAGGATTGTGAGTTCGAGCCCACACTGGGTGTAGAGATTACTTTAAAAAAATAAATTATTTTAAAAATACTTAAATAAAAAATAAATAAATAAATAAAAATAAAAATACTTAAATAAATGAAAATTGCATGTGTAACTATGATAAAATAATCATTTTCAAACGGATATTTGTCGAAATAGGTAGCATGAGTTGTTAGGATTAGAATAATAGTATTCTTATTTAAGCAAAAGTTTAAAGGTTACCTATATTTTAAGAAAGAAAGGTGAAGAAAAGTAGACATCTAAATTTAGAGAAGGCTAGAGTTAATGCTCCCTTTTTAAGCATAACTTTCCACATTCAGTTATGTACTTACTCTTTTATTACAGGTTGGATTCTCTAGGTACATTTTCAAAAGTTCATATTATTTTCCATTAAAACTCAGCAAAAAATGTTATAATTTTTTGAAGCCCAGATGGTTTGCTAAATGATCTGTAAATTATTAAGTTCTATTCAGGAATGTATCATATTGCATAAAATAAACATAATAAGGTGAGTAATACAAAAAAGTGTTTTTTCAGTAGTTTTTATGAACACATTAAATGACAGTTTCATATTAATTTAATAGAAAAAACTCTTTCTGTAACACAGACATAAAAAAACTAATTAGTGCATGCAGTAAATGTAGGTGAAGCCAATATTCATGAGAGTTTTGTGTAAGTACTCACTGTTAACAATTTCATTTTTCTTACTCCTCTTTTACTACAACAGGGACTTCCTTAGATTTTTCTTTTCCATGTGCGATATGCTAAGGACAATATGAAAAAGTACTGATTTGATTATTTTAACTCTTAGACTTTCCTTAAAATATCTTCATGTATGAATATCTGCCAACAATGCTAGTAACAGCTAGATCAGTTTATCATCATCTGCTCTATATATTTGTTAGGTTTTGCTTTCATGAGAATAATTGTATGTATAGTAACCCTAACTATATTTATTTACATCATATTCCCTTGGATACAGTACCCCAAGTGAGAAGAAGATCTATTTATTTTAGGTTGCTAAAAGTGTACTGCATTAAATCACAGTTTTAGAATTTTTTCAAATCACAATTTTATAAAAATATTTTTTTACATCTGGAAAATAATTTGCAAGTTTAAATGTTTACTGATGATTCAGGGCTGAGTTAACTATCATTTATTGAATTTTTAGCAAAAGTCAAATGTGCTCTATATTTTACTATATAGGATATATAATGCCTTCCTAAGGTTAATATTATTATTTGTGTATACATACAGTATACTAGGCTTGAGAATGTTATTTCCTTATGTTATCAAAGTAATGAGTTGTAGAGCCCAAATTTAAACTCAAAGGCTTCAAAAGTTATGCTGTATTGAGGCCTGTGTTTGTGCAGATTTGGGTTAAGCTGAATTTTCTCAACCACACTGCAAATATGCATTACACTTAAGCTTAACTATGTAGCTGAATTATTTTCTTTAAATTAAATTCCAATTGTGAATGTTTAGATATTTGTTTGGGTCCTGATCACTTAGTTCTCACTCAGACCACATGACCAAGAATTATTTTTACCATGTTATTATATTCTGTGTGGTTATTTGGAGAACTGTGAATTTCAATTGTCATACATATCATACTAACTTTTACATGTGTTTTTGTAATATTTGAGAAAGCAATAATTCAATTACTATGTCATGCCATAGTTCACATAATCTGTAAAATTATTCTCACATATCCTATTTCACATTTCAGACTAAAATGAATCCTATAATGAGTCCTATGATATGGCCATTTAATCTAAGCCAGGTGGTCATGAAGTCCAGCAAATAAACAAGACATGGAGAGAGTCGACTAGAATGATGTGTTTTCCTTCCACATAGAACAGAGTCTGGCACAGCATGGGGCATTCTTGGGGCAGGTATTATAACTACATATCTGAGAAAGAGTTTGGCTCACACATATCCCTAGTCCAAGAGAGAAAAATAAATAGAAACATGTATGAGTGGGCCAAATCTCCTTGAGTCTCAAAGACCAAAACAAGGGACATGATTGCACCCCAAACTGAGATGAAAGAAATTTAGGAGATTAGCAAGTAAAGAGCCTGTCTTCTGGTATCTTCATAAAGAACTGACCATTTTCCTGCTGTAGTACATGACAAGTACCGCTTAGAATGTGTCTGGACTGTTTTCTGGGGTCTCCTAGCAAGTGATCCTGACCTCCTCTGAATTCACATTGACAAGTAATAGACTCCTGATTCTGGTAATATGGAGAATTTAAAAATGAAAAACAAAATCCTAACCAAAATGCACATAAAAATATATGATAAACCTTATTTTAAATAAATAAGTGAAATTGGTAAAAAAAAAAAAAAAAAGTGTGACTATCAGGGGCTGACAGCAAAAAATGGAAATGAAATCCATAGTAATAAGAATGTTATCTGAAACAAGATTGGCCCTGACTTCATTTAGAGGACCTGAAGTTGTAAGGATGAATATTTAAGGGTGATATCAAATTACTCACAAACAATATGTTAAAATATTGTCAGATTGTACAGACAATCGATTATAAGGAACATGTCTAAAATATAAGACAAAAATGTTGTAAAGGGTTAAAAATGATAACCAAAACTAAGGTAGAGTAACATATATAAACTTTTACGAACTGAAATACGCACACATAAATTGAATTACATGAGGCATGTAGAGAGAGGCAAAACCTAAAACTAACCAAATGATCATAAATCATAGGAAAATTTGATCAAGCTCACTAGTAATCAGGAAAATCCAAATTGAAATTGATATGCAATAACATTTTACAAATATCAGACTTGCAAAATTTAGTCTGGAAATAAAGATTGCTGGTAGGTGAGGTGGAGCAGCAGGCATCTCACACGCTGCTAGTCAGAGTGTAATTTGGTGTAACTACTTTATGGTGCAGTTTGGCTGGGAATATCTAGTAAACTTGAAAATGTGCATATTTTGTAATAGAGCAATTGCCCTTTTAGGTATAATTACCCAGAGAAACTCTCATAGATGCACCTAAGGAAACATGTAGAAAATGTTCACTGAAAATGCATTTGTATTAGCAAAACACTGGAAGCAGTCTAAATTTGTAAGATATTAAGGTGATGATTGATGAAAAGGCTGATATTACTGAAAGCATAATGCCATGCATCAACATCTATGAACCTCATCTTCCAATAATAAATTGGTAATTATATATACAGTGCAATAATACACATACGCATACACACAAACACAAACACACATATATATGATTTAAAAAAAAAAAAAAACAGGCCAAACTAGATCTATACTATTTATGAATCAGTAGTTATTTAGTAAAATTAAACACAACATATAAAAACAGTAAATATCAAAATCAGAAGTGTTTTTTACCATGCTTTAGGACAAAAGATGAGGTTGAGACTGGGAATGAGTATATATGGTAGATTAATTATACATTTGTTTTTTAAAAAGGAAAATCAAGATATGAAACAAGCTTGACAAACATTTGAAAATGTGTGATGTTGGCACAGAGTTGGTCACTATATTACCCTTTATAATTTTCAATATAATTGAACATTTTCATGCAGTAAATGATAATAACACCATAGGATCTTGTATCCAGGGAATTAAAGAAGAATAAAAAAATTAGAAAAGATATCTAGGAAAACAGTCTCTGAAATCTCCTTCTGAGCATACCCTGAACAAAGGAAAAATACTCATAACATTTGAGTCCAGTGCATTAAAGAACTTCTCTAGAGCTCAAAAATATAAATAAATCAAATTCTGTCCACATTTTGCAAAGAAGGTAGAAACTAGCAAGACTTAAATTAGTGAGCTGGAGAAACAATGATAAAAATATTTGAAGTCACAGAAAACCACAAGGCTTGAAAAGGGAAGTGATAAACCCAAAGGATTAACATATATATGAGAGCAATTCCATCAGGAGACAAGGAAATAGATGAAGGAAAGAAAAATACTCAGCAAATAACAGAAGTTTCCCTGGAACTGAAGAAAAGACCCAAGACTGCAGGTTGAAAGTGCTCATCTAATTCCAGAAGGGATTGATGAGAAGGAGACACAAATCTTGGCAGATCTTAGAAAAATTCCTGACCTAGAAAAATTTGAAAGTGCAAAAATGTCCTATTGCTATTGGAGAGTCATAGTAAAGTGAACTCTCACATTTTGCTGACGGATAGGCAAATTGTGGCATTTCTAGAAAGCAACCTGCCAACATCTCTTAAAAATAAGATGCACATATCTATTCTTCTACCCAACAGTCTTACATGTGAGAATCTATCACAAATAATTTTAGAAAATACAAGTAGCTAAGGATATAAGTAAAATGTGTTTATTAGAACACCATTTCTGTGGGACCCCAGTAAATACGTCAATAAAGAAATGATTGAAAAAAATATGGTGCATCTACCTAATGGAATAATATGCAACTTCTAAAAAGAATTAATACAAAATATACCAGCTGACTTCAAGGGATTTCCATAATATGTTATGAAGTTAGAAGGACTAGGATAAAAATAATTTTGTATCATGTATAATATTCTACATTTTTAGAAGGCAATTAATGACCATAACATTTTGTATTAGTGTATATGCATATGAATGTTTATGTCTATGCATGGTTAGAGGTATTATACAAAGTTATACAAATAAAATACCCATATAAGAAAATGATTAAAAAGTAGAAGGAAGTTATACTTAATGCTAATGTAGGTTGTGGGTTGTAATGCAATTTGAGAACAGAAAAGGTTGAATGAACAGCAATGACAGAAGAAAAAAATTTGCCTTTGGAAAGAAAACATGCATGATATGATGCTTTGGATATAATTGTATATATGGGTATAGATTAAGAAATATTATGTAGATTAATATAAATAGTGATTAATATTTATATAACTATGAGTCTAAATGAAGGACTCTGAAAAAAATAAATTTAGATCTAAATAGATTGCCTCTTAAGGGTACCCCTATTAGGTGAACAGAGAAGAAACAAACAAATAATCTATGAGTATCATGGTTGCATGTATTTTCATTAGCAAGGATACACGTAGGCCATAAACATGAGTTACCTGTAGGGTAAGATAAGTTGGACCAGAGATGAGTACTCTGTACATTTGAGTAAGGCCATTTGAAAATGAATCTTAATTTTGAAAATTGATAGTATGAATAGTTATGCATTCATTACATGTTTATAGTTAGTTTATCTTTTGTTCGTGGTAGATACCAATTTTGTACATTTCAATTGTTGAATGTTTATATTGATTTTTTATTTGCAATCTTCACAGAGATGGATTATCTTCAAACATTGGTTGTAACAATATCTTGCCAATGCTGTTCAGTAAGGACTGGGGAAAGTAAATATATATTTGGCTTTGCTCATGGCTTTCTCTTATTTCGATTCAGACAAATACAAGCTCATTTAATGTTTAATCTTGTGGAAATCCATTCTGGTTATATCGAAGAGGTGCGTGTCATGCCCCATGCCCCCAGCTCTCACCTCTGTGGTTGCTCTGGTTCTCTCGGGGCTTACTACCCAGAGCACTTAACCCTCTGAGATAGCATGTTAGAATCTAATTATAAACTGACTTGGGAGTTTTTATAATTTTATACAAAGTATTTTATAAGCTCAATGACATAGTAAAATCATTTAAAACAAGAATAATTCCCCTCATTTCTTCTATAGCTCCCCAGTTTGGAACACATAATACAATCATTGAGTTTTTATTTTATGACTTAAAAGTGAAAAAAATATCATCTTTTAGATGCAAGCATCCTAATTAATTCAAAACTGGTGCAGGTGTTATGACTATGTCTAAGAGATGTTTTCCTTTTTGTTTGTTCATCTCTTTTGTATTTAGGCAAAGGACTACTAAATATTCAGAAAATACTTTGGAATTTTTTTAATAAAGTGGGGTTAATATAAAGATATTGGAAGAACTAGAAGTTCACAGCATGCCCCAGTTTCCGAATACTTGGGGAAAAAAAAAAAAAAGGCTTATTCTTAGAATTACAATTAAATACTAATGGACTTTGGGGAAATGTTACAATTTTCTATTTAGTTCACAGTAACTAGACATAAGAATTTTATCTAAGTCTAAGGAAAAATGCTGCACTTTGACTTCTCTCCACCCTTTCATTATGCCAGCAAGCCTACCTTAGGGAGCAAGTTCAAAGTGAACAGCTAGCCATTTGAAACTACCTTGATCATGCGTGTCTTCCGTGGCGTTGTGATAGCATAGTTTACAGATCTTGTGTGCACAACAGCTCTGAAATTACTTATAGATCAATTTTTTAAAAATATTCTGAACATACATGGGGATCAGAGGACTCTATTGTAGAGTCCTACTGATGTTGGATAGCACTTTATGGTCTGTTACTTGTCTCTTTCACAAAATGGGGACCATTGCCTCATTCAATCTTAGTTCTTAAAGTAAATAAGCATAACATAGGAATAGGAAGTGACGTTATTTTACTGTTTGCCATTTTTCAAATGCTTTATATTTGTTAAGTGAAATATCCGTTTCTTTAAGATTTATGTATTTATTTTAGAGAGAGAGAGTGAACTTGAGCAGGGGGAGAGGCAGAAGGAGAGGGAGAGAGAGAGAAAATCCTCAAGCAGACTCCCTGCTGAGCATGGAGCTGGATGTGGGGCTTGATCCCAGGACCCGAAATCATGATCTGAGGCGAAATCAAGAGTTGGCTGCCTAACCAACTGAGCCACCCAGACACCCCGAAATAGCCATGTTTCTAGCCCTCTACTTGTATAGTAGATCTCATCTTTTAGAGTATGTCTCAAGTAATATTCCCTTCTGTCTCTACATCATCAGTCTTTCTCTCAGATCTTACATCATCAGATAAGAATATGAACATGTTACTTCTCTGTTCAAAGTATTGTTTATTGAGCCCATTATCCTTTACATCTACTGGCACATTTCTCTGCTACCCTTTACAATAAAATGTCTTAACAAATTTATATTACATATATATATATGTGTGTGTGTGTTACACATACATATATATACACACACACATAGGTACAGTTAATTTAATATATATATTTAACTACACTTCTTTTTGCTCACAGAAAAAATACCTCTTGTCAAGATCACCAATAATTGTTATTTTATCTTTAAAGATAATGGACAATTTCCTTTTCTTAACTAAACAAACACCTCATTGCATTTCACATATTTGTCCATATCCTTATCCTTGATGCACATGTTTCACATGCCTTCTGGGCCACCGCTCTCTACTGGTTTGCCTCTTGCCCACCTGTATGCTTCTTCTCAGTGTCTTTTGCCAGTTCTTCTTCACTGTTTGGATCAATAAATGTTAGAGAATCCCAAGACTCTTCTCTTTCTGCATTCATTCTTTCACCATTTTGTGATCTTCCAGCCTCATGGCTTTAAATAGCACATATAAACTCTCAATATTATCCCCAGATCAGCTGTCTTTCTTAAAATCTGGGCTGGCTTTATATGAATTTGATGGCTGTCAACAAAAAGATGGAATTGAAGATAAGATAGTGAAAGAGGGACCTAGATTGGTAGCATCTGGCCTTGGCTTATCTCTACCAGCTCCATCTCACCATTCTCCTCCTGGAATACCACATTCCAGAGTATTTAAGAATACAGTTCAGGGGGCACCTGGGTGGCTCAGTCAGTTGGGCAGCCAACTCAGGTCATTGATCTCAGGGTCCACAGATTGAGCCCCGCATTGGGCTCTGCGCTCAGCAGGGGGTCTGCTTGAGGATTTTCTCTTCCTCTCCCTCTGCCCCTCTCCCCACTCTCTCTCTCTCTTTCTCTCAAGTAAATAAATAAATAAATCTTAAAAAAAAAATACACTTCAGGACCTTCACAAAGGTTATTCCTTCCCATGGCATGCTCTCTGCCCTCCACCACCACTAACCCATACCTGGATCTTTCAGCTCAGTTTCACGAGCCCTTCCTTATTATATACATATAATATATAATATATATAACTATATATATATATAGCTATAGTTATGGTTAATATAGTTATATATTTACATATTTTTCTGATCACCTAAATAAGTTCTCTATTATTCTCTGTCATTACTATATCATTCCCATCTGTTGTATCACAATTGGTATTTAGATATTTAGATAATTATTTCCTGATTTTTGTTTTTCTACTTCAGTAGTGTGTAAGCTTCATGAGGGCAGAACCTATGACTGCCTTATTTACCAAGTATACCCAGTTCTTGGAATACACTAAACAGTCAAAAAGATGTGTTTAGTGTCTGACTGAACATTGATCATAGAGGGATAGATAAGATAGTTCACTTAAAATAAAAAACAAGGGGCACCTGGGTGGCTCAGTTGTTAAGCGTCTGCCTTCGGCTCAGGTCATGAACCCAGGGTCCTGGGATCGAGCCCCACATCGGGCTCCCTGCTCAGCGGGGAGCCTGCTTCTCCCTCTCCCACTCCCCCTGCTTGTGTGCTTTCTCTCGCTGTGTCTCTCTCTGTCAAATAAATAAATAAAATCTTAAAAAAAAAAAAAAAAACAGGCTAATGAGGAAATAGAAATACCAAGAAAAGGTGGTATTATGGAAACTAAAAGAAGGGAAAGAGTTTTAAGAGGGATTGCATTGTCAAGAATGACACACGTTGCTTATGGTAAGGTAAGACAAAGATTGAAAAGTGTCCCAAGACAGATGGCAATGAGTTCAAAGTGCCACCTTCAAGACAGCACTTTCCATTCTCATATTCCAGAATTTTGAGAAGTTAATAAAAGATCATAAAGTAGAGAAAGCAAGTGAATATAGACAACATTTCAAGATTTCTCTTTTCACATTAAGATGAGCAAATTAGAGAAGATATAGCAGTAGCTGGAAAAGGATGTGGTGAACACAAGAGATTTTGTTTTGTTTAAATCGCTTTAAGGTGACATATACAGACACCACTTATTCTGAGCTTGGTTTACCCCCAGCGAGGTAGGATGCTGGCCAGCCAGTAGAGGAGGAGAGCTTACAGAGAGCACTTTCAGAATAACTCATATTTAATTATATTACACAGGCATATTTCAATCAATAGTAAGATTATAAAATAGCCTAGGTAGAATACCACATTTCACATACATAAATTTCCCCAGAAAATTGCATACAGAACTTTCATTTTAGCCTTTAGTTTATAACAGGGCTTTAGAAAATATTTTTCTAGTTATGTTAATTATTACTATTACTTGGTTTTAATACAAAGTAGGAAATTTTAAAGTATGATTTCTGCTTATCTTTAAACAATGCCCAATAGGAATATTCTGACTTCTTGTCCTAGAATATGTGACATAAGACACCTCAAGCCCGGAATCACAAAACAAAATATAGATAGAGGCTCAGGGCTGAGAGAAAGTAGCTTAATAAATGGCACACTTGCATGTTTGATTTTTTTTTTTCTTATCCTGTTGCACCAATTACATTCTCTAGTACAACGTTAAATAGAAGAGATCATAGCCAACATCACTTCCTGAGCTGAGGAATATACTTTTCAGTATTTCGCAATGTATGATGTTTGCTCTGGATATTAAGTAGACTTCATTTATCAGTTTCTGTTTCTAATTTGCAAAATCATTTTTGATAAACCATATATTTGTATTATTTTTTATTAGCTTATTTTTTGTAGCTAAAGGAAAGAGTGCATGTTTTACTTTTCTCCAAATTTTGTTGAAGCAATGAACTACATTGATTTTCAAATGTTAATCCAAACCTACATTCCGAGAATGAAAACAGGTTTGTTGTGAGGTATCATACTTCTCTATTACTGGATTTGATTTGCTGATATTTTGTTTAAGATTTTTTTTTTTAATCTATTTATTTGAGAGAGAGAGAATTAGAGACAGAGAGCATGAGAGGGAGGAGGGTGAGAGGGAGAAGCAGACTCCCCGCCGAGCAGGGAGCCCGATGCGGGACTCGATCCCGGGACTCCAGGATCATGACCTGAGCCGAAGGCAGTCGCTCAACCAACTGAGCCACCCAGGCGCCCTGATTTGCTGATATTTTGTTTAGTATATTTGCATCTATGTTCATGAGAATGACTAGCCAGAAATTTTCCTTTTTTTAAATAATGTCTTATCAGGTTTTGATAACACAGTTACATTATGTTCATAAAGTAATTTGGGAAATACCTTTATTTTTTGGAAAAATGTGTGCAGGGAAGGTGATATTTCTTCCTTAAATTATTAGAATAATTCAATATTCAAGATATCTGGGTGTTATCTTGAATGAATTCTATTTGTTGGAAGTTTTTAATCATAGGTTCAATTTTCAATAAGTAAAGGCCAGTTTAAAAATTTTTTTTTTAAGATTTTATTTATTTGCGAGAGAGACAATGAGAGACAGAGAGCATGAGAGGGAGGAGGGTCAGAGGGAGAAGCAGACTCCCCGCCGAGCAGGGAGCCCGATGTGGGACTCGATCCAGGGACTCCAGGATCATGACCTGAGCCGAAGGCAGTCGCCCAACCAACCGAGCCACCCAGGAGCCCAGTAAAGGCCAGTTTAAAAAAAATTTTGTGTATTTTGGAATTTGTGTATTTTAAGGAATTTATAAATTTTATAGTCATTAGGTTTATTAGTACAAAGTTTTCTTGTTTTTTTTGCTTTGTTTTGTTTTGTTTTTCATTTTTTTTATTATGTTATGTTAATACCATACATTATATCATTAGTTTTTGATGTAGTGTTCCATGATTCATTGCTTGCCTACAACACCCAGTGCTCCATGCAGTACGTGCCTGGTGATGGGTATTAAGGACGGCACGTACTGCATGGTTTATTAGTACAAAGTTTTTATTCTATTCTACTATTTTCTTCTTAGTGATTAAAGTTTTTAGTGGTGTTTACTGTTCACTCCTGATGTTGGTTATTTTTACCTTCTCTTTTTTTTTTTTTCCTTAACAGTCTTTTTGAGTTTATCAATATTATTAGTTCCTTTCTAAGAACCAATTTTAGTTTTCTAGAATCTATTTTGTGTTTGCAATATATTATTTAATTTCTGCTCTTCCTATCATTATTATTGTTTTTATTTTTCTTTCCTTGGGTTTAACGATTTGAGTGTTAAATTGAGATATATACTTAGGTCATTGCTTTTTCAACCTTTCTGATTGCTAATGTTTTTAAGGCTATAAATTTTTCTCCAAGCACTGCTTTGTCAGCATCCCATGGATTTTGATATGCCATATTTTGACAATCACTTAATCCAAAAATATTTTCTAATTTCCATTGTGGTTACTTATTATATTTGATAACATTTTAAGGGGATTGATTAATTTCAACATTTCTAGTAAGCCTTATTATCTATTTTTACCTTGATCCCACTGTAACTAGAGAATACTCTGGGGCTGATTTGAAGGTGGGTTTTTTTTCCTTGTGACAGTCATTCTTTCTGCCCTTATTACTATTTGGTAGTGCTTCTGAGTGCCATCTGGACAGCTGGGATCCATCCCCAAGTCCCTCTCCCCCAGCAGGCCCCAGGCTGCAACTTTTGTATCTCTAGCCTCATGAGACTATGGAATGCTCTACTCAGCTTCTTCACAGCTTTCAAATTGACAAATGACTCAATGGAAAAGCAGTGCTAAATGTCAAGTTCATTTTCTGAGTTTCTTTTCTCTCTGAGATTTTGGAACATAAGCCCTTACTGCCTTCTAACAAATTGTTTTTGTTGTTTATATCATCCAGAAATAAGGCTGATTTAAAGCATTGTCAACATTTCATAATCAATAAAATCTTACCTTTTAAACACTGTGTTCCATTTCATGTGTTTCCTTTTGTTACATTTGAACAAAAGTTGGAACTGTTTATGTCCAATAAACATGGGATTGATTCTAAAATTTAGTGCTTTAGTATCCAAAATTCATAGTATGCTGCATTTTCACTTATTTTAATGAGATTACAAGAGCAAAATATTTCATTAATTCATCAAGAAAACTCTTAATAGACAAAGATGTCTATATTGCTGGCGTGGACCACTTTGCAATAACTTGAATCTTATTTTATCTGCTTACATAGGACAAAATAAATTTTCCCAGGGAGAAAGCCATGTAAGAGTAGCAGTAAATAACTTACAAAACCTCAGGATATACTAAGGTCAAAACTTTTAAAGTCTTAAATTATACTAACTTTCCATACCATATTACCATGTATATATTGTTTCCTGTAATTCTCCCATCATTTTTTATTAAAAACAAAAAACAAAAAACCACCGAGTATGGTGCATACTTGTACTATAGGGAAGAGATTATAGGACTTCATTTATAAACTCAGGCACAACTTTTTAAACAGGGAGTAAAACTATACCAAGTCAAATTAGTGGTAGCAGGCATATTAATTTTAAAAATCCTCAGCTAGATTTAATCTTAGCTAGAAAAAAGAGTATGTGCCTTGAAATACAATCTCACTAAGACATGTATATTTGAAGTCTCTCAGGCACAATGTTATGAAGTAAATCAGAACTTCCTTACTTTAAAACTCAGGGATTAAAAAAATAAAACCACACACACACACACAAAAAAAGCAAAACAAACAAACAAAAAAACAAAGACAAAACTCAGGGATAATTTTCACATGTTTCATATGTTAGAATTTAATCGGCTATATCTAAAATACACGGTATTGATCCCTAGTACGATTAGAAATAAGTATGTTAATTATAACATTCTAAAAAATGAGAAATAAATTTTATGCCCAACATATAATGGAGTTTGGTGTAGTTACTTATTTTAAGCAACAAGTAAGTAAATGAATAAGTAAATATAACATGTATTGAGTACCTAGTATATGCTGGGCAATGTTCTAAGTATTTTTAACTTTAACATCATTTGATTTATGTTGCCTTGACTTTATTCTCCCAGAATTCAGAATAGTAATTACATAAACAGAGCATTTCCTGCCCACAACAGGTATAATTCCCGGCTTATTCCTATAAAGGAAAATATTCACAATAAAAGGGAGAAATAAAGGTATTAGATCCTTAGCTATTTTTCCTACCTGTGTTTATTACACTTCTTCCTTTATATACTTTTTTTTTTTAATTATTGCAAACCAGCTAATAGTAAGAAAAAAGAAAACTTGTAATAATACCCTGGGATCTGTTTACAAATTCAAACATGTAGAACACACACCTGCTGTGTGAAAATACAGTGCAGATGCTGCTTATTGGCAAAGAGGTAAAACGATCTGGTTCCTTATCTGGAAGAGATTATGATCTGCCAGATAAGACAGGATTTAAATAAATGAATATATACAGAACTATAGATAATGTAAACATTGGCAAAAATGTCTCCGTCTGCATGAGTCTGTTCTGATATAGCTAAGAATGTAGGCAGTTTCAAAACAGGCAAAAGCTGTTTTACTTTAAACTCTTATGAAGTGAGACTCAAAATCATACTGGAAATACAGTAAGCCAAACTAGAGGATTCTTTAGTCTTCTAGAAAATTCTTCACGATTTCTTTGTATCCTTATTTGTAAGCTTTACCCCTCACTACTACCATAATTTTCATGACTCCTTAAAACAAGAAATTGTGTGTGTGTGTGTGTGTGTGTGTGTGTGTGTGCGCGCGCGCGCGCACGGACACACGCGAACAGGAAAGGAGTAAAAGAAACATATTCTGTTCCATAGCCCCAATTATCTATTCTTATGAATGTTTAGTAGAAACTTGGGCAATTTTTACAACTAAAACATAGCAATCAATTGTGGCACAAAGAACTGGGACTATTTTAAGGGCATCACATTTCTTACCACCCAAACCTCCACCAAAACACAGGGAGACATTTTTCCATTTGAAATAGTTGATGCTAATTTCCTCATATTGTAATCACTCTGGATATAACTCACCAAACAGAAATAAGATTTGTTCAGAAAATGTTTATTAAGCACCAAGTCTATACTAGGCACTGTTCTAGGCCAACCTGGTCCAAAAGACCATTTTCCTGCAATGGAAATGCTCTGTCCGGTTGTTAGGTACTAACCACATATGGCTACCGAGCACTTGAAATGAGATGGATACAACTAAGGAACTGAATTTTTATTTGAATTAATTTTTAATTATTTTAATTTTAACAGCCACATGTGTCTAGTGGCTGTCATGTTGGAGAGTGCATTCAGGCACTGAGATTGCAATTTCAAATAAAAGAGACAAGGTTCTAGCTCACAGGTAGCCTCAATTCTGGTAGGATCAATCAGGCAGTAAGTACTTAAATAAATGTATGCATGTCAGGGATGAGTGCTATCTAAAACAGGGATTGATAGGGATTGAGAAGTTAGGAATTGGAATGAAAAGTCTATTTTAGAGAGGATAAATAGGTAGAGTGAAATTTGAGCCCAAACATAAAGCATATGAGTGAGTTATGCTGATATATTTGGGAAGAGCATTTAA
Source organism: Phoca vitulina (assembly GCF_004348235.1). Lineage (NCBI taxonomy): Eukaryota > Metazoa > Chordata > Mammalia > Carnivora > Phocidae > Phoca > Phoca vitulina. Next base: position 36,110,837 of record NW_022589708.1, on the reverse strand, counting down.
GGCAAAGGGAACAGAATGTTCAAAAGCCTCAGAATGGGAGTATGCTTCACATATTCAAACAGAGCAAGACCACTGTGCCTCAAGAGGGGACATGTAGGGAGTCAGAGAAGATGAGATAGGCCACAGAGTTCAGTGCCTTCTAAGCTCTATGAAGAACTGTGATTTTTCTAGTACATGAGAAGGAAGCCACTGAGTTACATACTGGAAAAAAATTCAAAATTCATAATATATAATTAGAGAAATCACAGCAATAAAAAATCCTGTGCTGAACATGTTATAAAGGTATTTCTAGATACAAGAGCAAGTCCCTTCATAGAGGACACAGTAAATTCCCATTTGTCCTCAATTAGCAGAATAGAGGTCTTCCTCTTTTGCTGCCCCAATATCGCACACACTTAGCAGCATTTTCTAAACTTACATAATATATAATTATTTTATGCATATTTTTGCCAGAAATTTAGAAAATAGAAATAACAGTCATTTGGAAATCCCAAACTTCAGAAAATTATCTGTACTTTATTTTTTTTTCTCTCACACCAAGTTTACTGATCTCATAGAAGACTACAAAGCTTCAGCTCTAGGGGAAAAGAGTATCTAGCATCCTTTGTACTTTTATTCTTTAGTTTTTTTATTATTTTGTCAGTTATTTTCCTATTCTTTTCAATTTGTTTTTTAATTCTTTTTAAATTTTTATATACTTTCTTTTTCTATTTCCTATTTCGAATCATCCCGTAAGTCATGGCAGAGTGAGTTCTCAGAAACTGTTCCCATCCAAGTCAGTAATGACTTTCTAGCTAAATCTAGCACATGTTTTCTTTATCCTACTTGATTTCTTGGCATCATCTAGCACCATTAGCCCTGGTGTTCCTCTTATAATGCACTTTTATTTTAGCTTCTGAGATAAAACTCCAGCCTGAATTCTTCCAAAAGGCTCTGATTGTTCACTCATAATCTCTTTAGTGGAGTCTTGTTCTTGTGCTCATGACTTTGAAACGAAGTTCTTTGGGTTCTTGCACTGGGCCTTCTACTCTCCTCAGTTACAGTTTCCCTGGGTTATTTCATTCCATAACTTCAATTGATACTTCTGTGCCAAAGACTTCTCAATTTCTAAATCTAAATTCCACATCCACTCATTTGCCTCAATGTTGCCTAAAATTCATGGTGCCTCTGATGCACTTTTATCCTCCTTACTCTTCTTTCCTAAGTGAGCAGCATCAAAATATATACAATTGTTGAATCCAATTCTTAAGGTTCCTAAGCTATAACACTCATCTTAATTACTAGTTATGTCTTTGTTACATGTGATATGTAGCATACACTGCAACCATTACGACACGTCAAGGAAAAATGAATCACAGACCCCAAAATCAGGTGTCATAGTCTAATATTTGACTCTAAAATCCTTCATGATTTGATTTACATTTTAATTCTGGTTCCCTTCAGACAGGATGGTAGAAAATGTTCTTGTCTCTGCTTCCCTCCTTCCACTGAAGCTAAGTCCATTTCGCTGGGGAGGGCTGACTTCTATCCTACCATGGAATTTGCAGAGTGAATCAGGTTGTTACAGAAATAACACACGTCCAGTAGCCCACTGGGCAATGACCATGGTGTGTGGTTATTCTTTGTTTCTTCTGTGCCTCACCTGAGAACAGAAACTCTCTGTAAGAACTGTCCACGGCTCAAGCTGCCCAGATACATTCATACATTCATTTTCTCTCAAGGTTCTTGACATCTTTCAGGTTGTATTGGCTGACAGACTAAAAAAGTCCCATTTCTTCCACTTTGCTCTTCTCCCTCCTACTCAGGACGGTTACTTTCTGGAAATGAAGCAAGTAGCATCACGACCACACATTGCTTCTGCCAGATTGTGTCATATACCCTGAATCATCTTTCCAGAACCTATTCCACAAAAACACCAAAGGCTCTAGACATTTAAAATGAGAATCCAGGATATTAAGGCTGTTTCTGTTTTATTTCTTTTCACTTTTTCCTTTCTGAAAGCAAAGAAAGCTGATGATGGTTGAACAGGAAGAAAGGAAGAATTACATATTTTTTAAAGTCTTGAACAAGCATCTCAAAATATTACACTATGCCATATATTTTAATTTCCTATACGTTGTCTGTATTTCTCAATCACTCAAAACTCAGCGCAAGCTAGAAGTATATGTAACTCCTTTGCCTTTATATCCCTATTGATGCCAATGTCAGAGATATTGAGGATGGACATACATTTATGGATAATATAAATGGATATTTATTATAGAAAACCCTTTTCTGTCTTCTTCTTCATAGGCAGACACAGTTTCCATGAGTTGTGGCAAAATTGCTTATCCCTGTGGCCAAACAGAGAATAGAATTCATATCAAAGATAAGGAAGGGCATTGCCCTGATTCAAAACCCTTCATAAAGATTCTCAAATCACCGAAAGTTACATTTAAAAGAAAAATTATTCAGAGTTCAGATTTAGATCCAAATGAGAATTTTTAGGAAACTAACAATCTAAAGCAGAGCAGACAGCTATCTTAATATCCTTTGGAGGCCTTTGGCTTGTTTTATTGCAGATTTAATCTTTTGGATGTGTTATTAGGCATGAACCAAAGCCAAACATGTTTAACTAGCAAAGCTGTGCAGTTATTTCAGAATTGCTCAATGAAATGTGTTATTACAGATAGAAAATGTTTTAAATCTGTTATAGTGAGTGCATTTTTCTTAGAAACCATACATGTGTTTAGAATTAGAAACAATACTATTTATTTGAATAAGAAAATTAGGTTGCTAGATCTAGTATTTAGAACATCAGGTCACAGATTTTTATATTTTAATTTGTTTCATGGATCAGTTCATGCTTATAATACACTTGAAAGCTGAACTCTCTGATTTATATTTTTTAGTGGATAATATTCTGAAATACTTCTATTGAAAATACTTCACTGATTTATTTCTAATTTTAAATACTAGCTATATACCTCTAAGACTGAAGTGATGTCCTTAGTAGTGTGTGATAGACTTTTACTTCATTTATTTAATAAATAGCAACTGAATGCCTCATCTGTTCTATGGAACTTTTGGATAAAAATCTTTACTGCACCTGCTTGCAACATATATATTGTTATTATCTAACCTGTCCCCCATTTGTTTACTTAAGAGTTAAACTAATTAAAATAGGCTGATACAAGCTGAGACTTTTTTTTCTTGGCTTGTTCCTTCTTTGTGGTAAACTGCATAGAATTAATAAAGGGGTGGGTAAACCAAAGCTAAGGGCCAAGTATAGCCTGCACGTGTGTTTTTTTTAATGCATTTTCTTTTTTGCTGTATTTTTTATTGAGATATAATTGACATATAACATTGTGTAAGGTTGACGTGTGCAAAGTGTTGGTTTAATACATTTATATATTGCAATATGATTACTACAGTAGTGTTAGCTAAACAAACCCTTTATCATGTCACACAATTCATTTCTTTTGTGTGTGTGTTGAGAACAGTTAAGATCTAGTCTCTTAGCAGCTTTCAAGTTTATAATACAGTATTGTTGACTATAATCACCATGTTGTGCACTAGCTCTTCAGAACTTATTTACCTACTGGCTGAAAGTTTATACCCTTAAACAACATCTCCCCAATTCCCCACCCCTCAGCCCTTGTTAACCCTCCTACTCTATGTTTTCACAGTTCAATATTTTTTTTTAAGTTCAATAGTTTAGATTTCACATATAAGTGATATCATACAGTATCTGTCTTTCTCTGTCTGACTTATCTCACTTGGCATAACACCCTCAAGGTCCATCCATGTGTAGCAAATGGAAGGATGTCTCCATCACATTTTCATTATCCATATGTCTGTTGATGGACACTTGGCTGTTTCCATACCTTCACTACTGCGAATAGTGCTTCAGTGAACATAGTTGTACAGATACCTCTTCAAGATATTGATTTCAATTCCTTTGGTATATAACCAAGAGTGGGATACCTAGATCATATGGTAGTTCAATTTTTAATTGCTACCGGAAGAAAGCCATGCCTCCTTATTCATGTGCTGTCTATGGCAGCTTTTGTGTTATAACTGCAGACCTAAATAATTGCAACAGAGAGGATATGGCCCATGAGTCTAAAATATTCACTAACTGGCCAACCAGTTCAGTGAATCTGTGACTTCACCAAGTTTGCCAACCCTCGCTCTATTAGAATAATTTAAAATGCAAATTCGTATATTTCTGTGTAACAATTTGTCTTGCTGTAAGTAGATTACTAAACATATATTGTCACACAAGACAGGGCATGGGATGACCACAGATATGAAAATATGATAAGGGTGGGAAAAGGGGTTACTGGCAATATATAATTTCAGGAGGAGGAATTTTGAAGAGAAAATAACAGCTGGTGCAAATATAGGCAAGAGTTGCCCAAGGGAAGCAAGCAGGAGGGAGGTTTTATTTGTAGAGATTTGGAAGGAACAGTTCTAAAAAAAGTAAATTGAAATTTAGGTCTCTGTTTGTTTTGTGGCCATATTATAAAGGTGAGCTATCTCACTCCTCCCCCACCCCCACAAATGTGGTTGAACATAAATACTGATCATGCCCACTCATATACCAAGAAGGTATGGAAAGGTTTCTTGCTGACACAATGAGGTTTATTCATTAAGGGAGAAAGCAGGACCAAAACTGGTCCAAAACTGGCTTGAGGGAGAGGAGGAAAAGGAGACTGGCTTGGGTTTTGTTGTTGTTGTTGTTGTTGTTTAAGTAAGTTTATTTATATATTTTTTAGTAATCTCTACACGCAACATGGGGCTTGAACCCATGACCCCAAGATTGAGAGTCACATGCTCTTCTGACTGAGCCAGCCAGGGACCCCTGGCTTGGGTTTTATAGTGATAAGGGGTTGGGGCTTAGATGAGCCATGATTTCCATGTCCCTCCACCAGCACCAAAGGAAAGAGCACCAGGGATTTCTTATTAGCTTGCCTGTGTGGTCAGGGGGGGAAGGAGTGGTGAGGCTTAGCTGTCCCCAGCCAAACATCAAAAATGGAGTTATCTGAATATTCAGCTCTTTTTGGGAAATCACACTAGAATATAAATATGGGATTTGAGTTTCAGTTTTGTTTAAATAATTGGCATTTGGTCAGGTCTTTTAACCTCAAGTTCATACTTGAGCAAAATGGGAATAATAATATAAGGACTTCCTACCGCACAAAAGTACTGTGATGTTCAGGAGAAATATTTGTGGAATAACACTGAGAGCTAAAAGGGAGGGGTGGAAAGTGTGCTATTGTATGTATGCACTTTATATCCTTGGGGTTGCTTGTTTTAAATATGGTGCTATTTGAGTACAAAAATAGACTATGATTATTTGAGTGAAATTTTGTAGATGGCTCTAGGTATTTTTGAAGGTAATTGCAAACTTGCTTTTGTTTCCTTTTAGCAGCGATTTGTCTGTCAGAAAAAAAAATGTTATTTTGAAATTACCTGGGTCATCACTTCAGCAGGGAGAAAGAAAGGATAGTGTCATGACCTTCTGGTTACATTTTGACACTGTTGTATTATAAAACAAGATAAAAATCTTCACCACCACCAACAAATTATTAAGCAGTGTATCAGTTGCACAGCTCGAATAGACTCTGTAAAAAAAAGTCTTCACAGGAATTCCCCACGGGCTCCAGGTGGAAACAGGATAAATATCTTCTAATTGAAACACTTTATAACCATCCCTACATTTTAATTTATGGCTGAAAATACCCATTCTCACAGCAACCCATTTGACATTTACAAGCTGAGAAAGAATATGCCTTCCTTGCTGTTACTGGTTATAAAAATGATAATAATAAGAATGACTCGGAACTCTTGCAACCAAACGTTGACCTCCAGGCTCACAAAAATGAAGCTAGAGATTCTCAATAGTAAATCACCACAGCAAATTTTCTGGTACATATTTTTAAAAAGACCCTACATACCTGATTTTAAGAACAAGTTACACTAAAATCTGAAACTCTTTAAAAATTTTAAAAAATTCTCCTGAAATTGTCTATTTCCAGATATCTGTTATATCTAATCTCTTGTTTTAAGTTGCCATATAATTGACAAATAGCAATGTCATATCAGGGGATGTGTTTTATGTTTAATATCCCTTTTTAGATGCTTCAGGACAAGCAAGACATAAACAGATCACTTATGTATTTTTAATTCTTAAAGAAAGCAATATTACTAGATTATATCATTCCAATAATAATAAATTTTGAAATTTTTGTCTCCTAAATTCTCTGATTAAATTCACATCTTCATTTCACTCTTTTTTTAGGCAATTAGAAATTATTTTGTTGAATATTCTTTTTTTTTTTTAAAGATTTTATTTATTTATTGGAGAGAGACAGAATGAGAGACAGAGAGAGCACATGAGAGGAGGTAGAGTCAGAGGGAGAAGCAGACTCCCTGTGGAGCAGGGAGCCCGATGCAGGGCTCGATCCCAGGACCCTGGGATCATGACCTGAGCTGAAGGCAGACGCTTAACCAACTGAGCCACCCAGGCGCCCCTATTTTGTTGAATATTCTTGATAAGTATACTTCATTATAGATATCTACCTTCTCTTGGCATTAAAGTAGTATACTACCTTAAAATTTTAAAATACAGAAAATTTTAAAGATTTTTTTAAAAGGAAAAATACTTTAGAAGTATTATATTTTTCCCCACTTTTTATCTAATTTTTAGCTTAACCATAACTCCTAACATTTTTTATGTCTTAATGGAATATAAATTGTAAAACCACTGATAGGAAATATATTCCAATGTACAAAATTCTTTTGTTACCGACAATGGTGAATAATTTTGTCTTTTAGCATTGTGTCAGAAAAAAGAAATACATTCATAACAATTTCTCCTCATCATATTGTGGCAGAACAAAAATTATGATGTTATCTTAAGTTTCTGCGTAAAGAAATAAAGTCATCCATTCATCCTAATCTTAATGCTTTTGGCTAACATACAGGAAAAAAATCCAAATATCACTGGTTGTGGTTTAGTGTGTAGATTTCAGGTACAGAAATGCAATCTATATTTTCTCTGCCACCATTTACTTTGTATAATAGATGGCTGCATTTGGGTGCAATGACAGTTGCTTCTATTGTCTCTCCCGAAGAGGGACCATACTCCTAAAACAAGGTAAGATTCTACAATCGACATAGGAGGTTCTGTCCTAATATTTTGTAACCATACCTCATATCTGTTAAGGTTACAGCATTCATCTCCATGCTTGTGCATTTTAGAATAAACTAATATAAGGTGAAATACCTATTCCAGAGAGATCACTACGTGACAGGAATGCATTAGAAAGGAGGTGGAGTTCTAGAAGCATTTCCATTACAATCTGTGCAACATGAATATTCATTACATCATATACTTTACAAGCCATTGACTTTATAACGTTGCAGTAATAATGAGGTTATATAGGACTATTGCTACAGCTGATGTTAAAAGGTTTTGATATTGGAAACTTCCCCCTGTCATTTTGCATCTCAATATAAATGACTATCAGGATGCTAGTGCTTAACAGATGACCTCTGAGAACATTTTATTAGGTCTCAATGATTTCAACTTGGCTATATGTATTATTTACATAATAAGGTTCTGCTTGTTCACAAGTGGGTTCAAAGTGAGCTATACATTTTATTCTTCCATACTTCACAATTTGTAATTCATGTATGTAGTATGCACTGTACTATTCACTCTGGATGCAAAAAAAAGAACAAGATGGACATGACTACCTTTTCATAACATTCACAGTTTGGTAAAGTGGATAAGAGAGTTAAAAAGAGTGTACTGAATTCTATGTTATGGGAATTACATGATTAATTGAAAGCAGGGAATACTGAAAATAGGCTATTATAGAGTTACTAAATATAGCATACTGCCACTTGCCCCTCAGGTATCCTACCCAGGCATTGTTAATTGATCACAGCATTCTGCCAAGATCCCAGTCATGACCTTGTCACTTTCAGCAGAGTAATCCATGTAGTATTTGTCAATCGAAAGTAGTTTGCCAGCAAGTAAGGCTCTTCACAATCTAGTCAAATGCTATCACCCAAGCCCAATAATAATATCATGTCCTTCTTAAAAAAAAAAAAAATTCAACTCTCCCCTTTGTCTTTCAGGCATGTATTTGTGCCCCTCTGCAACGTGACTCCAACTTGCAAGCATACTACCTTTCACTGGCAGAGACCACTATTACATTATAACTGTAATTTGATCTTTCCAATCTCAGTTTCTTTGTGAGATGGGAATAAGAATAACATCCACCTGACAGGGTTGTTGTGAGGTATAAAATAAATAAAGTATACATTAAAAGCCCAAAGTCCCGGCTCATAGTAAGTGCACTCTATCAGATGCCCTTTTTTTAAAATATAAAAATAATTCATTCAGCTTAATATACATACAGTTGGATAGATACAGACATAATTATATAAATATAAATATATAATATATATTTATAGCTATATAAATATAAATATAAATGTGTTAGTAGACATAGAGTATTGCCCAGCTCTATCTTCTGGGAGGCCTAGAAGCAATGACACCTCAGAGCATGGAGCTTACTAAGTGGCCAGACTCGGTTTCTAAATATAATTTTCTGATAAAAGGAACAAGGGCACTCGGTGTTATACGTGACTAATGAATTGTTGAACACTACAACAAAAACTTATGCTGGCTAACTGAACATAATAAAAAAATAAATAAAAAATAAAAAAGATGATATGTATTGAATCATACAATGTGTATCATGTATGTACACACATAATAAAAAACAAGGAACAAGGGCTATTAGAGAACAATGGCTAATTGTAGGCCTTAAGCATGAAAAATGCAAGATGAGCCTGGAACATCTTTTAGCACCAGAGAGTAAGTTCTAGGTGTTCAGAGAAGAAGAGGACACTTGAGGCATGAGACTGAGATGGGCCACTCCATGCAAATAAGCAGAAAATTATTAATGAATGGCCAAAGTAACAGAAGGTAAAAAATGACTAACAAACATATTTCTCTGAATATTGAGCATTATATAAAGTAAAACTAGAAAATGATACTGAAAAAAAAACCTCTTTCTCCTCTTCCTATTACCGCTATTATTTTAAATTAGATTTGTGTTCTTGCTTTAGAATATACAACATGATTTGTGAATATAATTTTATTCACAAGTTGTAAAGATACCTAAGAAAATGCTTCAGAGTATTTATTTTAGGAAAAAAAAATACACAACAGTGACTGAATAAATTGAGCAAAGACATATAATTTATAAAAATTTTAGGTGATAATCAGGCTCAAGTCTTAAGTCGCAGATTTCCAGCAACAGAAAACTTGATAATATGAGGGTTTGAAAAAGATTTGAACGCCAGATTTCTTCATTTTAATTTTATGCCGGGGGAAGTTAGAATCCATCGTTTTAGAGCTATTAGTCTAGAGTGTATGGATGTATTTGGGGAGCAATATGAAGTATAGAGTTACAAAGTCATTCATTCAGCTATTCAAGCTCTTCTGTGTCCATTAAAGAGAGTCTCAAAAGTAAATCCTAAATAGGAGTAGTTGGGAGAAAAGAAATAAAAAGGAGAGCTGTTAGAATATTGGATATAATTAATTATCAGGAAAGAATTTTGATGGAAAGAAAGGATCAAGGGTGACACAAAACTTGGATGGCACGGAGAATTGCGACATTAACAAAAATAGATCTGTCAAGAGGAGGAAATGTCTTACGGATCTCTAGCCATATTTTTGGAGGTTTGCATGAGAACAGCAGATGGTTTTGGTAGCCACAATTATTTTCTATAGGGCATATTAGCACATGTTTGGGATGAGTCCAGATACAGAAAGACACTTCAAAAAAATTCCTAGTAGAACATCATGAACCTCGTTTGAGAAAGTTAGATGTATTTGGCAAAGCGGCAGTTGTATGGTAAACTAAGGTAGGTAAATAAATAAATAAATAAATGGCAGAATAGACAGAAAAAAGTGCACAGATACACGGATACACGGAAGCAGAATTTTGGACGTGGAAGTATCACTGTAGATACGTGGGCACTGGTTTTGTAAGAGATGGGCCACCTGCTGTACCACAGAGGGCGATGCCACTCCTGGGGCTTCCTCACTCACCCTCAGATGTAGTTCCATTCATCTCCGTGGTATCGTCTCCACAAAGTAAGGCTGAAGTCTCAGCCAAAGAGAGTCTATCTAGCACCTCTGTATTACTTTTATTATCTTGTGATTAGCCATTATATATTAGCCAATAATACTGAGAGATGAATGCATATATATGGAGTTTTTTAAATATCTTAAATGATCTGAAAATCCTTTTTCAAGTACTTTTTAAAAATATCAAACTTATTTAAGATAGAATTATTTCGGTAGCATGTAATAGATTTTTCTGCTTTCTTATGCAGAAAATAGTGACCATATATGAATTTTTTATTAATGATTCAATGTGATCAACATATTATTGTCTAAATAAATATAATGAGATCTAACTCCTATCCGCTTTGTAATGTCACTCTGTCAACAATGAATGGTTACTTTCCCTGCTGTCAGTGGGCTTGGCTCTAAAATCCCCACCACAATCTAATTTATTATTTGTTTTTCCTTTAAAAATAGTGACAAAACTCTGACTTTCAATATTTAGCAGAATGAAGGAGTTAGGAGTAAGTTGCAAGAGTTTATTTTAGTGAGCAGTTTGTTGTTTTAGGGTCAGAGGAATGAAACCTTCCATATGCAATGAAAAAGTTTCGGCCAAGAAGAGAGATTCAGTTTAAAACTGATATATTTTCAACATCAGAACCAAAAACCAAAAATGAAAAAGTTAGATCAAGCAGCCTTAAAGATTAAATATGAAGTAAATAAAACATGTTTTCTGTTTTTATGTACTTAATCTTGCTCCTAGTATTCATTACGCATTCTTAGATACGGAGATAGACATAGAAAGAACCTACTTTGAATTCTACTTTGGACCTGAGAATTAATCTTTAAATACACATGTTAGTTGTTTCAAAAAGGAGTGCATTTGTTATACAAAATTATTAATCAAGTTAGAAGACATGCTAATCTTTGTTTTAATCAGCTACATTCTAACAAAGTGAGACATTTTAACACAAAATCACCACCATCTATCTAGTGGCCATTTATTAAAGATACAGGCACGAGAGAACATCTAGCAGCCTCTAGAGCCCTGATATTACAAACCCACAAGTACTAATAGATAATTCAATTGTAACAACAACAACAACAAGTTGTGTCATTATTAGTGATGAATCCATATTTATCTTTAAACCTAGGACGAGGCTAGGCACTGGGATTCAATTATATGTAGGAAACAATGTACCTACTATGAAAAACAGTATTTATACAATATTGTGTAACAAAAATCCATTAAGCATAGTTCCTCACACAAAACAGGAGAGACTATTAGATGCACAACTAACTAAAATGTGACAAGAATGTGATACACACCAAGATAGAAGCACAAATAAAGTGCTATCAGAGTGTAAAGAGTGAGAGAGAAATTCTACGCTAGAGCAGGGATTCTTAGGCAAGGGCGATTTTGCACACAAATACCCTTCCGACATAATAAACATTTAGCAGTATTTGGAGACACTTTTCAGTTTTCACAACTGGGAGCGGGCTGGAGCGCTGTGGCATATGAAGGATAGTAGACAGGGATGCTCAGAAGCATCCTACAATGCTCAAGACAGTTCTCACAACAAGGAATTACTTGGCTTAAAATATAAATAGTTCCAAGTTGGAGAAACCCTGTTGCAGGAATTGTGAAAAGCTTCCTCAAAGAGGCCACATATTAGTTTTCCACTAAAAAATATGTAGGTTTTTTAAAGGCAGAATGGGGGTGGAAAATATAATGAAACTGAGTAGCCAGTAGCCAGTATGGGCAAAATCCATTATTTTAAAATAAAGGTCATATTCAGGGAATGAAGGACTGAGAATGTTGTTAATGGCTGAATGTAATGCACACATGAGATAAGAGAGGAGGTTGAAAAATTGATTTGAGGACCATGCCAAGACTTTGCATACATGGATGACATATTTATGTATAACACAAACAATGTGTTTCATTTTATAACAAACTGGGATGCTTCTATAATTCTATTTTGCATTGAGTTCTTTTCTTGTTGTTTTGTTTTGTTTTACCTAGCTGGTATTTCCATGTTAGTCTGCCAGTTTTTCTCCTGAGTGATTTTATTTCACTATATAAATGCATCAGAATGTACACAACCAGCCCACCACCAATGGGAACTTAGACTGCTTTACAATATGTTTATACAAACAATACTACTATTAATATATCTGTACATATTTGCAAATGTTTTCCAGTGATATATTTTCTAAAGTGTTTTAGTAGCAATGAAGGGTTTTATGAAAAACCTTTTGAACACAGATATTTCTGCAAAGCTGAAGCGGGAGATTACAGGGACTATATAAAGGGAAGAAACAGTGGGAATGCAAATAAGTAGGCCTGTTCAATAATTACTGTAGAGGTAGTTATGATGCAGTTGATGTTAATTACAGAGTGTGTGGAATTTGAAGGAGAATCCCCATTTTCTAGGATGAGTGCTTGATGGTGACGTAGTAGTGTTATGGTTAATTTTAGTTGTCAACTGACTGGGTCATGGGGTGTCCAGAGATTTGGTCAAACATTATTCTGGGTGTGTCTGTGAGGATGTTTCTCTATGAGACTGAGATATGAATTGGTAGACTGAGTAAAGCAAATGTGGGTGGGCCCCATCTTATCAGTTGAAGACCTGAAGAAAACAAAAAGTCTGTGAGCAAGAGGGAATGTCTCCTGCCTGACTATCTTCCAGCTGGGACATCATTTTCTTCCTGCCTTTGAACTTGAACTGAAACAGCTCTGCCTGAGTTTCAAGCCTATTGGCCTTTGGACTAGTAGTATACCATGGACCTTCCTGTTCTTAGACTGGAACTTATACCATCAGCTCTCCTGGGTCTCTAGCTTGACGAAAGATCTTGGAACTATTCAGCCCATATAATCATGAGAGATAATTCCTTATAATAAATCCTTTAAAATACGCATACATACATATGGATACATACTAATTAATATTGATTAATAATAAATATGCATATGCACTGATTAATATTAACAAAATTCATTATATATTATAGTATATCATAATTCATATATATATATATATATATAATCTCCTATTGGTTCTATTTCTTTGGAGAACCCTGACTAAAACAAGTAGAAATTGTGATAACTTCTTAACATACTGCTTTTGCCTGGCTTTATTTAATGTTACTTGTTTCAAAAATGAGTTTGGATGCTGACCCAAGTCAAGTGCTTAAAAGCTAGCTCATAGTTTATTATTACCATAGCATATATAGGTAACAATTGATTTATTAATGGCTCTGAATGACTCTCTGGGACAGTAGTAGGTGCCACCTTTATCCTGCCATCGAAACCTCTTGAGAATTAATAAATCCCTATTTTCTGATGAATTCTCAGCTTCTGTTCTCCTTGTTGGCACTACCCTCTGTTCTTTCTGTGGAATGTACAAAGTCACCAGGGCCACAGGCTAGCATTCTAGTTCTACCAATTTTGCCTGTTTATAAATATTATTCTTCTGTATCATTTATTGGGACTATGCAGAACATAAACTCTTTTTTTGTAGAGATGGCATTTATTTTTTATTTAAATTGAAATTCACTTTTATTGGTTTACAACTGGAAGATCTATATTCTCACAAGAGAAATCAAGATTTTTTGAAAGGACAAGTGTCAATGAGACTGTCATCACTGAGTTTGGCTATACCAATATTAATAACACAGATTTTTTTAAGTAGGCTCCACGCTGGGTGGGGCTCAAGACCCTGAGATCAAGATCTGAGCTCAAGACCTGAGCTCTTGAGATCAAGATTCGGATGCTTACCCTACTGAGCCACCCAGACGCCCCTTAATACCACAGAAATTTTGAGAGAAAGTAATAGGCTTCCAATATTATCTCTTACAATTGTAATAATGCTTGGGAAAATGTATATATTTATTTACATAGTTCATCAATCTAAGATCGACTTTCTGAAATCCAAAAGGCAGAGATGACTTGAGCAAGGATGGATGTTTCTATTTAACGTAAGACTTACCGCTCCATGCCTGGTGTCTAAGTCACTGTGAATACAATCATGAGAGACGTCGAACTCTAGTTGCTCTTGCCTCAAGTACCAAAGACACCCAGAGATGCTCCATTTGCTCTGTTAAGGATGGAGCAGTGCTCATCCCTTTGTGTGATTCAATCTCATCTCTACATGAACCCTAAAGATCAAAAACTCTCTTTGATATAAGAAAAATCTGAGTTTAAACTGTGCCCACAACTTTCTATCTTTTTTCTTGGGATGGTACTTAAGCTCTATAAAACTCAGTTTCCTCATTTAAAAAATGTAATTAAAAATAATTACTTTGTAGGGATTTTGGCAAAGATTTTATAAGACAACATAGGTAAAGGACTTGGAAAACATTAAATGTTAGCTATAATTATTGGTACAGGATCAATAAAATGTTAATGAATGTATACACCTAAGTTATATAAATGCTTTAAAAATATTTAGTGCAAGCTGGATTTAGGCTTTATTTATTTCTTTTTCTTTTTTTTTTATTAGTTTCAGAGGTAGAATATTTTAGGCTTTATTTGTTGTGTTTTTAGTAATAACATGCATTCCATTCTGATCCACAACCTTAGAAACGTACATGTGGCCTACATCTTGTTCATTGGGAATCTCAATTTTATGGATCTTACATGGGAGTTCTTTTCTGTATTTTACAAAAGTAATTGACAGTTATGATCTTCTTACTATCAGCATCTTTAAAGGTAGAGTGAATTTATTCCAGAGTATGCATAATATCTTATTCTTTCCTCTCTGTGATAAGAGGAATATAAACTTTAATTTAATGGTAGTATTAGAAACCTAGTCTAAGGGAAAAAAAAGAAATACAGTCTAAGACTGGAGAAGAGAGGATTTCCTCAACACAGACCTGAGTCTCTAAAGAGTATGTAACACAGACAGTGCATTATTGTCTGACCTTCAAGGATCAGGAAACTAGACATGTTATTTAAGTATTAAATATAAATAATAAGTTAAAATGGTAACTACTATGTAATAAAAAAGCAAGATGCTTAATGTGCCTAATTGTCTACACTGATAAAAAATGTCTCTTGCTTTCTTCAACAAATACCAAATTTATACTTCTCTTAGACTAGTGTACTGCCCTTCTGAACATTCAAAATAACTGGGAAGTGAAGAAAAGAATAGTTGTCATTAGAGGGTTGATATTTAAAACATAAACACAAACAAGTCATCAATATACATGATTCATTTGGTATACTGATACCTATAAGTGAAACCTAAATCATAGACAAAATAAATTCTTAGGGGGGAAAGAAAAGTTACATTCATAAACACCACCTTTTATCACTAAAAAGTGAAATTATATATATACATATATGTGTGTATAATATATAATCCAAATATTATATATAGAATTTTACTTAAGTTTAAAATTCATATTTTGAAATATTATATATATATATATACACATATATATATATATATTACCTCTGTGTGCGTGTGTAAATATATACACATAGTTTGTGAGGATTGCTTGATTTTCTCTGCTGGCCTCAGTACCCACTCTCTCTTAGACATAGATGGAAAGGTATAAATATCCAACCAAGTTATTTTTTCAGGACTTGTTGGTTTTCTCAATCAGGAAGAACGAGAAGATGAATCTGTAGGGCACTTCTGGGAAGCCCTTTAGTGTTTATGATCCCCCCAGCCCACCTCCCTCCTCAGAGTCCCAGGGGTGGATTAATGTTCATTGAGCAAACAACTGCATGCTCTTTAATTACTCCTTTAGCTTCTGGAGAACCTTTACTCTTAGTCTCACTTACAAACTCTGAGACCATTTTTTTTTTCAAATCTATTTCTACTAAAATCACTTAATACAATGACATGTTGATTTAAAAAGCAGATGATCTGGTTTTCTTAAAGAATTTAAAGCATACTATGGGTAATTTCCTTTCAAGTCTCACCTCCATCATTAACCTCATTTGCATGTGCCTCAGAGTTCTTGAGAAATTCTCTCAATGCTATACCACTTTCTTCTCTTTGTCAAGTGGACAACAGCAGGAACAGACATTTAGCCAACTACTATGACTGTTCCATCTGGCATTTACACCTGGCATGGCACAACTTGTAGCCGAAGATGGAGATGTGTCTTCCCTGCCCACAATGGCTCTCTTGAGTAATATTACATAGCATCTTTGAAGGTACTTTTAATATATTAATTCAATGTCATGAAGGATAAGGTTGATCAAGAAGTGCACAAATTACCCTTCATGGATTTTTTTCCCTTTTAGTATACTATCACATACACCTATCAGAACAGACCTCTTTTATTCCTCGAAATTCTACATTTCTTCACTAGCTAAAGGTCTGAAAAGATTAAATTACAATATTGATGACTAGCCCTACCCTCGAAAAGAAGCACAGTACACCATGATTATAATATGACAGTATATTTCTCAATGTAAAAACTGATGGTGATGTCAATGACTGATACTCGCTGAAAGTCATCATCCTTTTTTGTCTGTCACTATGACAAATGTCCTTCCATGCCATTTTACTGAATAGACTAGAGAAAATAGTTTAGAACAGTAATGTTAACAAACACTGTTGCACATTTAGCAAGGATTCAGGATTTCCTTTCCAAGGTCTCTATAGCCACCTTTGCTGGATGTTTCATCAAGAAGACTGGCAGATCACAGTCAAGATTATTTTGTTTTCTTTTCTTTTCTTTCTAGAATTTGCTCACCAGGACAGTATTTGATATAAAGTGGAGTTAACACTGGTGGGAAGTGACAAAAAGCCTTGGATTCAAAGACTTATTATGGTTCAGAAGCTCTTTGCTTCCTCAAGACATATTCTGCATTCCATTCAAAGGTTTCTACATTTGAGAGCTGGAAATTCATGTGGTGAAACAAATATTTCAAAGGCTTCTAACCTGGCATGCCAGATGTGAACTTTGAGATCGTTTAAAATAGGACTTGTAAAAAAAAGAAATACAAAAACAAAAAACAAAAAACGATTTCGTTCGCGTACTAATATTTACAGATTAGAAATAATTCCCTGAGTTTTGAGCTCCTGTTCTACCTACTGACTGAAGCCAACAGGTAATATCTTCAGCTTGATTTTTCCCATCTGTCACACTGGAATAATCTTCTTCTATATACTTTCTGTGATATGATGAAGTCTCAGAATAGTGGCAACCTGGAAACATTAGTGAAGGAGAGAAAAATGCCATGCCTCAGCTCCCACTGCTGTAGCAAAAGCTAATTATGGAGGAGGGAAGTGATAAATATTTGGGTTTCAGGTCTAGATAAAGTAGATATTAATAAGATGAAAGAGAAAAAAAATTCCTAAAAGAACCTACTTATGTTAAGATTACTAAAAACAGTATTGTCTACTGGGGAGAGGTAGCTGCTGCAAAATAGCCCGGTTTTGCACCTCACTTCCTTTTGGTGACTCAGGTATTGGGGAGGGCTGTGGAATAGGCCCTAAATGTCATGAGCATCGATACAAAGGACAATGTTTCCTGAAGCCAGTGACACATTCTTTTATGTTGTCTTCCTTTTCTGTTGAATAGTTGCTTACCATATACACCGAATAGTCAACAATCCTATTCAAACCATAAAAGCAGAGTTTTGATGACAAATAGAGGTCTACTGGAAATGACCTTCTGTTCTTTAAAGGTGAAAAGTGAGGACTGTCAGAAAGCTCTTACTAGATATAAGCAATCATTGGGAGGCATAAGGAGCAAAGTAATGTCTGAGACAAAATTTATAAGCACTTAAAAATGAATTCAGCATTTTAAAGTTCACCGGCTGGTAAAATAAGCCAGCAATAATCCAACATTTCTTGAATCAGCAACATCTCTTGAATCAGTTCTTTTAGGAGCACATAAGTATACATATACATATATATATATATACACACACACACTCACCCACACATATATGAGAGAGAGACAGAGAGACAGAGAGAGAGGTATTGTGAATTATTTTTTCTTTTCCTGATATAGCCATGCAACACACATTAATGTTGTTTATATATTTACTTTAAACACTGATACATATAATAAACACTGTTTATATATTTATTTATTTTAAGATTTTATTTATTTATTTGTCAGAGAGAGAGAGAGAGCACAAGAGGGGGAGAGGCAGAGGCAGAGGGAGAAGCAGGCCCCCCGCTGAGCAAGGAGCCCGATGTGGGACTCGATCCCAGGACTCTGGAATCATGACCAGAGCCGAAGGCAGCCGCTTAACCGAATGAGCCACCCAGGCATCCCAACACTGTTTATATATTTATTTTAAACTACATCCCATTCACCTCTATGGCCTTAATGCATTCATAATATCCAAGATGATGTTTGTCAATGAAAATAGTTGCATGTGTATTCTTTCCACTGCAATGAATTCAAGGCCTGCAACATATATTCATGTATATTATTGTATTATAATTATTTAAACATTAGTGCTACATTGGATTTCACTCAGTGAAATACTAAATTATATGTATCCATATATTTGTTTTCAAGGTACTACATATTTTTTGAAATACATATTATTATTGACTGCCTCTGTATATTTAAAGCCAGGCAGATATAAGCTAAAAAGCTACTAATCAGGGAAGAGAACAATGGGAACAGATATGAACACATTCTCCAAGGAGAAAGTGTTGATAAAAAGACTATTTATTAATCTGGAAAATCACATAGTTATAAGATTCCTAAAGAAAAAAAAAGATCTGCTGTGCATAGCAATATTGATAAATGCCTAATGAGTCATCGTTGAAATAACATCATTTGTGTTAAAAATTAACATTATTTTACTATAATTTTGATAGAAGACAACACTGAGAGAATAAATTATTATGTAAGTCATAGAAAATCTTGGTATTTGGGATAAAGTTTTAAAAGGTCAACAATATTAATAAATATGTCATATGATTATTTATTATTTCATTATGTTATTAGCCAAGAAAAAAAAAAGCCCTCAAAGACAATAGAAGTCCCTAAGGTATCCTGCTGCATATAAAAAAAGACATGACTTTTACAATCACAGTTAAAGTGCATTAATACAACTTAACCATTTGACACATCCCTTATTATCCTTCCACACACATAATTGGTTATTTTATATAAAATGATATTTAACACAATACATACTTATATAATAATTACATTACTCAAATATAATACAAAGTAATACATATTTTCTAAATAATTTGCCTAGTTTTTAAGTCATCATGTTTCTTAGAACTGGATTAAGTTGACTGAATAGTTAATTTTAGAAAAATTGATGTTTTAACTCAAATATTGTCATTTAAGCAAAATGGCCATGCCTCCAAATTCTAGTAGTATTAATACAGTGAATTACTGTTATAATTTATGGTATTGTTTAATGAGAAGTATAGGTTAAATAGCGAGATAATAAAAATAACCACAACCGAGACAGCCTAATTCTCTCTCCTGATTTTGTCTGTGCTGTCATTTGAGAATTCTTAGTTGTTAAGTTATAGATTTTCCCCTTAAGATCCATATATGTATGGTTCTTAAATACACATTTGGTATCTTATTCTTTGCTTCTCATTGCCATGCACAGGGCTTAGCGTATAGTTTCTTACAAGAAAGGTGATTTAAAATCAATTAATGAACAACTGAAGTTAGAAGTGACCATTATTCGGGGACAATTTAGGCTACTGCAGCAGGTTAAATCTACAAAGCATCCGGCGCGCCTGCGTGGCTCAGTCGTTAAGCGTCTGCTTTAGGCTCAGGTCATGATCCCGGGGTCCTGGGATCGAGCCCCTCATCAGGCTCCCTGCTCAGCGGGAAGCCTGCTTCTCCCTCTCCCACTCCCCCTGCTTGTGTTCCCTCTCTCGTTATCTCTCTCTCTGTCAAATAAATAAATAAAATCTTAAAAAAAAAATCTACAAATCATCCCTCCATCCTACCCTCATCTATTGCTGTTTGCCATTAATTTGGGGGAAAAAAGTGAGTACAAATCTAAAATATAATGTTAGGAGAGAGAATGTTATGTGCCATGATACATCAATGAGATATATGTAAGGTTTTCTTGTTAGATAAGAAAATTAGAGGGCAGAGGAAAATAGAGGTGTACTGGCATAAGGTAACCAATAAATCACTGCACAGTCTCAATACTACAAACATTCTATCTGGGGATGTATCTCAGAAAGATAATCAAATGCACCCTTGAAAGATAAGAAGGCAATACATCATATTTTAGGGAAAGACTTTTGGCATGCTCTAAGTGTTTCATGAGAGCACATACAGGGATGGCTATTTGCCTAGGAGCCTCCTGCCCCTGACACAGTGCAGTTTTGTTTTGTTGTTTGTTTGTTTTTAATGAGTTGGCCATAATCCTTTCCCTTGTAGTCAATTTATCTGAATAGCTTTCAAGTAAAAGTAGTTTGGAAAATCCCCATCTACTAAGAATCAGTATGTTGCTATACACTGAAGTCATGATACTTAAATATTGGTATTTAGAAAGTGTACATTTTTAACAAGCTTCCAAGTTGTTTCCAATACACCTTCAAAGTATAAAAATCACTGCTCTTAGAGAAACTCTGATTACCATTCCCTAACTAAACATCTACACTGTAGGAGATAAATATGGAGTAATGTTCCTTTTCACTTTAATGAGAATTTTGGATTCATCACTCATTTCCTAAATTTTCTTCAATTAAAACCCTAGCTCTTTCCTCTTGATATATACAAATCCTTTAAAATCAGTCTGAACCTATGTCTCATGGCATTTTCCTTCATCATTCAAGCTAAATTATCATACATTTATCACTAGTTAATATATGGGTAGTTTAAAAAAACATTGGATTATTCCATCTTGATTATTCGCTAACACTGCTCTGGAAAAAGCCATCTTAGTTGTGAAACCCAAAAGATTCCTTCCAGATAAAATGAGGTTTTGTTATTTACTCAAAATTTCCATGCTTTTTCTCACTGTCAGGCTTTAGTCAGATTATCCTCTGTACCTGAAACCTATATTAAATCTCACCACTCCTTCCTCTCCCTCAATTCCCCTCCCCTGTCCTTGCTCTGAACTAAAAAGCATTTATTGTTTAGTGATCTGCATAAATATTATTTTCTCAAAAAAGTCTTCCTGCCCTTGCAGACTTGGTTAGTTGATCCTACAGCCCACGTAATTATCTTGGCAGTGTATTTATTCCTCATTGAAAATTCTCTGTTTAGTTGTTATCTTTCTCACCAGATTGCCAGCTCTGATAGAATAGAATACAGGTCTTTCTTGCTAGGAGGCATTCAACTGAATGTCTGAAAGAATGAAATGCTTCCCCTAATGTTTGCCTTTAATGCAAGCTCCTTCTTATTATATGCCTAAACTTTTTGTTTCCACCATCTTCATTCCTCCTTCTAGGGGTTTCTAAACACGATTTGAGTGTCCGTCCTATATTTTGTCGGTTTCCCACTGTATAAAGCCTGCATTTCCAGTGTAGAAGCTAGAGATCTCACTTTCCTGTCTTTCTTGCACATGGATGCAGACTTGTGACCTGGGTCCATCAGCTAAATGCAAAGATTTAGATTCAGTAGCAATTTGAGGAAATGGGTACCACCTGGAATCCATTTTCAATGTAAGGCTTTCCAGACCAACAAAGCGGAGGTTCCAGTATCCAATTCCAAATGTAAGTAGTGTCCACTGGAACATTTGTGCCCAGTTGTGACGGGGAAGTTTGCAGGAGAAAACCATTACAGTGTGTTGTATCATTCATGACCTGACTCTGAGCCTAACTTTCTGGCCTTCCCAGAGATACATTAAGCTACCAGATATCATTAAATAAATTCCTTTCCTGCTTAAGCAAGTTAAAGTGGATGTTGCTATTTTCAACTGTGAGCTCTGATAGATACATCCTATTATTCGGAGTTGTTCCTTTGCAATCAGTTGTGTAGATTGTTCTCCCTATGTCTGGACTTAAATTATATTTATTCACTTAGTTATTCAGGAAATATCAATTGTGTACCTGTAGATGTCAGATGATGCTCTAGTTGCCATTGATCCTGCAGAGGACGGAACAGGAATATTTCCTGCTGTGTTGCTCATATTCTGGGCTGAGACAGAAATTATTATTTCATCAGTGATAATTATGTTGAAAAATTAAGTGGGGTCGGGGTGCCTGGGTGGCTCAGTCGTTAAGTGTCTGCCTTCGGCTGGGGTCATGATCCCAGGGTCCTGGGATCGAGCCCCGCATCGGGCTCCCTGCTCAGCGGGAAGCCTGCTTCTCCCTCTCCCACTCCCCCTGCTTGTGTTCCCTCTCTCGCTGTGTCTCTCTCTGTCAGATAAATAAATAAAATCTTAAAAAAAAAGAAAAATTAAGTGGGGTAAGTGGTATATGGATGCTGTTGGAAGTACGATATACAGGGAAGGCTTCTCTGATCTGGGATATTTAATGAGAATCCTAAGTCTCTGAAACAATCTTTGACTTTCTGGAGGAAGCACATACCAGGCAGAGCAAAGAGTTAGTGCAAAGGTCCTGAAATGGGAATATAAATCACGTACTTGAAAAAAACCAGGGGTTCAGTATGGCTGAAAAGAATGGATGAGGAGGAAGTAAAGAAAATGAGACCAAGTAAGCTAAAGGCAGATCATGCAGAGCCTCATAGGACATTGTAAGAACTTGTATTTCATTGTAAGTGAGATTGGAAGCCATTCAAGATTTTAAACAAAGAATGAGATCAGTCTGGCTCTTCACTTAAAATACCACCCTGACTGCTCTATGGTAAACAGACAGGGAGCCTGGATCATGGTAGAAGCAGAGACCAAATAGTTTTACTAGAGAAGAGGTCAGACAACCAAGCCTTGAATTTTTTCAGCCACAGGAAGATGAGAGAGATCTAGCAAAATAGACTGAAAATGTGAGAGGAGATAAAAAGAAAGAATGTGTTCCAGACCCATTTGAAGAAAAAAATTCAAGGAAGGGGATGTCAATGACATCCACTGATGTCAACTGACAAGATGAGGACTGAGAGGTGGCAACATGGAGGTTAGTGACAGTATGAACCTGGAGTTAGTTCCCTCATTTTGTGTTCTCAATCTCGTCATTCTCTATTGCTCGAGGGGATCTACTTATTTTGTCCTTTTTTCTGCTACCTATATTTGCTATCTACATTCATTTGCTGTTTTTTATTTCATACAATGCCTAAATGATTGGTGAAACAAAGACTGCAAGTTGCTTAATGCAGTATCCATGCTTTCTGTGCTCCTTAGTAACAGAAGCTCATTTATTTTTTCCAGGTCAGCAACAGACCCAGCTGAAAGGCAAAATTGCACAGTCTTCTTTGCAGCTAGATTGGACCATATGACTAAAATCTACAGAATGAGATATGTCAGTTTTATAGTACTTTCAAGAATCTTTTTTAGGGGCAGTAGTGTTTCTTCTTCCTTCCCTCCATCTCCTACCCGCTGGCTATACTCTGTGTGTAATCACATGGAAAAGTGACAAGATGGAGGAAGTCGGACCACTGTTAATTATACAGATGTAATGCAAACAAAGACCCAAATGTTGAAAATAGCCTGAAAAGCTATCTGTCTGGACCTTGATTTTGCATTGGCAAAGCATTTTTGGTAAACTGTTACGTGCAGTGCTGTGGAAGGAGATACATACTGACCAAGGTAGTAGCATTAAGTGGAATTGCAGAACGCTGCATAGGATTACCTTGTGATGCCTCTTTGCTGCTTTCAGTGAAGTCCTACAACAGGGTTATGGACTCAAGCCAAGGGAAGCACATCTACAAGCCAAGACCTGCATCCCTTATTTTGTAGATCTGCAGTTTAAAAAGGCAACATCTCTGTGCTAGAAGATGCAATGTATCTGTGTGTGTGTGTAGATTTAGAGAAGGAGAGAATACATTTCCTAGGGCTGCTATAGCAAATTACTACAGAGTTGGTGACAAAGCAACAGAAATTTACATCTCATGGTTAGGGAGACTAGAAGTCTGAACTCAAGGTGTCAACAAGGTTAATTCTTTCTGGAGGCTCTAGGGGGAGTCTCCCATAATCTCTCTGCTAGCTTCAGGTTTTGCTGGCAATTTGTGACATTCCTACAACTCCTGTATTTGTATCAATCTTCTCTCTGCCTCCATTTTCACCTGTCCTTCTTCCCTTTCTGTCTGTGTCTTCACATGGCCTTTCTATAAGGATGCCAGTCATTACATTTAGGGCCTGCTCTAATCTAATATGATCTCAACTATTTACATCAGCAAAATCCCTATTTCCAAATAAGCTTACATGCTGTGGTTCCACATAGACATGAATTTTTGTGGGCACTATTTGTCCCAGTATAGATGATAGATAGATAGATGATAGATAGATAGATGATAGATGATAGATAGATAGATAGATAGATAGATAGATAGATAGATAGATGATAGATAGCAATGCTGTGGTTTTAGCAGTACCAGAGCATTGAAATATTCCTCTGCTGGCAAAGATTGTATTAAGGGTTTTGCTTTTCTATCCAAGCTCATTATTTCGGATGGCCTCAATTTTCAAAGAAGTGCAGATGGGAAATAAACAGAGATTAGGAAGTTTAAAAATCCTTAATCTCAAACAATTTGTCTATGTAATTTTTTTGACTATGGTTACTTGCATTTGGGACTGGAAGCAAATAAATCAGAAGTCTACTGTATATCTGGAGAAATTTATTACCTGCCTATATCTGTCCTGCAGAAACAGCCTGTGGCACTTATACCCTTAAAGAAATTCTGTGTCTTTAAAACTACACCGCTGGAAAATGGTCTAAGAAAATAAAGCAGTCATCAAGGACACAGTCATCATTATTCATCTCACTAATGGCAGTGGAGAATAAAGGGAAAGGAAGAACCCTGAAGACACAGTGAGTGTGGAGGGCGACAGTTCTCCAACACTGGGTTTATTCTTACGTGCAAACTTTCTGAGAAGCAGAGTTGTAGATATTTATTCCATTCAGTATTTCCAGATCTTTGCATTTTGGAACAAAGGTATATACCTGCAGAGAACAGTCAGGCTCTAATTTCAAAGATAGCTTCAGTTTATCTACTATTCCAGCAAAACAATCAAAATCTAAAACAAGGCAACAAGAAATGTCCTACACAGTTGATGGATGCATTGCATAGGTTTCTTGGATTGGATTGGATAGGGGTAAACATTCATGGGATGCAAGTGTCCTTATAGACATGAAACAGTTTTTATCTTGTAAAATAGCTAATAGTCATAAGCAAGGTTATTTTCTGTGTTAACAATGATGTCTTTGGTAGGGTATGTTTACTCAACAAATATAAACATAAAACAATTCTGACTTACCAAAATAGCTGTTAAACACAAAGATTGTTATTTTCCATGTGAATAACTATATCCTTGAAGTTTTATATATACACCCCATGATTTATGATAATTTTACAGTCTAATGGTTATAGTTAAACTGTGTCAGATGGTTTGGGGCCAGAATATTACAACCATAGACAAAATGGGAAGTGAGTCCTTCCAGGGCTAACTGCAACATATTCTGGTGTCATGAATGGTTAATGCTTCTCCTAAAAAAATAATTACCTGACTGTTTATATTGTCCATCAATATTAAACGTTTTATTTTACTGCATCTTATAATAAGCTGTAACAAGTATAATAATTGGAATCATATTTACTTTAATTCCTAGCAAGTTTTTAAAATTATAAAATGTAAGGATTTATAGAAAGAAGAATTTAGGAATAACTTCAAAAGCCTTATTGTTATATGATTAATACATAATACTTGAATTGTACACTTATCTTAGAGTGCATAACTGCCTTCACAACTCAGAGATGGTCACGTATGATTTATCTCAAAATGTAACTTGCATATCACTTAGAAGCAGAATGTGTATAATAGCTTGGTGACCTACTGAGAAAAAAAAAGTGAGAATACATAACATTGATAAAGCCCAAACACTGTAATTTCTTCAAATATTGGATATTACAATGGTCTTAAAATTTCTACCTTTAATAAAGTAACCAGTGCTTGGATCGCCTATTGCTTGAGCAGAGTGCAAGATTAGATTTGGTGGCTTCATAGTCTTTCACTGTAACAACCAAAAATGAAATAGATACTCACCACAGATGGGTACTGAAGATCAAGAGTGCAGGATGTAGGAGGAATGTATGAATATATAACAAGTTCCACACTGGGAAAGTAAAGAATATATTGATCAAATAGACTACAAAAAAGAGATTTTTCAGGGTTGGATGTGATCCAACGTTTCAGTTCCATCTTGAGGAAATGGAGAGTAAATATTGGTTATACATAATCTATCGAGCATACC
Source organism: Phoca vitulina (assembly GCF_004348235.1). Taxonomy (NCBI): domain Eukaryota; kingdom Metazoa; phylum Chordata; class Mammalia; order Carnivora; family Phocidae; genus Phoca; species Phoca vitulina. The sequence continues at coordinate 36,084,413 of NW_022589708.1, read as the reverse complement.
TTCAATTATATTATGGTAGCTCTATTAGAAATCTGCAGAGCATTCATATAAATTTAAGTATTGAAGCAAAATTATTGTTTTTAACCAGGATATAAAACCTTTTCTCATTTGTCTCTTACAATTTGATTGAGGGAAATGTATACTGATAAATTAATAAGGTGTGTATGTGGATCTGTTCGTGATCATAAAATTCAAAGTCTACGGAAACTTTTGAGGAAAAGGACATTATTTATGAAGTAAAGATCAAAGTACATTTAATGGTTATTTTAAAATGAGTCTACTTCAAATTCACTAAGTTCATTGATCTGGAAGTTACTTATAATTATAAAAAAATTACTAAGTGACATCATTTGATGAATTTCCTCACATTTCATATCCAAAAATTATTTCAGTTGACATAAATATAAATGAAATTTTTAAAATAATAGTTCACTTCTCCTTTTTTGTTTCAAGATGCTGAAATAAGGAGAAAAAAACCAAATCCTGAGTGTGTCAGGAAATGCAAAATAAAGTGCCTAACTTTGAATAATAACAAGAGATACTAACAGTACAGGAAATATGCATTCATGGATTTTTAAAAAATGTTTTCTATTTGTTGGAAACAAAAAGAAACTTGATGAAAATGCTTTCTTTTATGAGTGAAATTGGGGCACATAATTCTAGATTGCATCCTCAGTTTCTGAATGAAATCTATAAATACAAATTAGAATGTCATTCTACCTGATAAGTTATGTGATATCAATATGAAAACTACAATGTAAATTCATAAGCTCTAAGCAGATTTTTTTTGGTCCCTAGTGTCTCATTAATTGCATGATTTCATGGGTAGCAATTTTAAGGTACAATTTTTTTTATATACCAAATATATTTGTAGTATAATTTATTTTTATTTTTTTATTTTTTATTTTTTTTTTGTAGTTTTTAATTTTATTATGTTATGTTAGTCACCATACAATACATCATTAGTTTTTGATGTAGTGATCCACAATCCATTGTTTTCGTATAACACCCAGTGCTCCATGCAGTACGTGCCCTCCTTAATACCCATCACCGGGCTAACCAATCCCCCCTCCCCCCTCCCCTCTAAAACCCTGTTTGTTTCTCAGGTCCATAGTCTCTCATGGTTCATCTCTCCCTCCAATTCCCCCCGCCCATTTTTCCCTTCCTTCTCCTAATGTCCTCCATGTTATTCCTTATGTTCCACAAATAAGTGAAACCATATGATAATTGACTTTCTCTGCTTGACTTATTTCACTTAGCATAATCTCCTCCAGTCCCATCCATGTTGATGTAAAAGTTGGGTATTCATCCTTTCTGAGGGCTAATATTCCATTGTATATATGGACCACATCTTCTTTATCCATTCATCTGTTGAAGGGCATCTCGGCTCTTTCCACAGTTTGGCTATTGCGGACATTGCTGCTGTGAACATTGGGGTGCATATGGCCCTTCTTTTCACTACATCTGTAGTATAGTTTATTAATCAAATATTATTTTAACTAGTGGTTACCTTATTTAAATACTTAATACCTCAGCATTTTAAAGTATTCCAATAGATAGTCATGATCCTATAGCAGCTTAATTTTTTTTTATTAAACAATACACTTCAATAAATAGGATTTCTAAAGTTCTGTGGTCTTCCAATGAGAAAATATCCAAGGTAAAAAGTTTATCTGTGTGCACTTACGAGCATATCAATTTCACTCAAGTGTACAAAATCATCCCATATAAACTCATGAATAATAGCATTTGAAAGAAATTAGCAACAACAACTAATAAAATAATTATTATCACAACAGACTATAAGAGTTGTGACTGTGGTCTCTGTCTGTCTAAATATCTTATTGTTCTGTACTCACCCTTCTTCTTGTGATGATGTGAGAGGATAAAATGCTTACATGAGAGATGAAATTAGGTGAAGGATGTAGGCACTGTGATGTATTGTTGGGCTACAATTGACCTCTGACAATATGTCAGAAGGAAGATCATCTGCCTCCTGATCACTTGACTGTGGTAACCGAAACTTGGGAAACAAAACTGTGGATAAGGGGGGACTACTGCATATTTATTTCATAATAATAGTGAACAATATCCTAAAATATACACTGATGATTAATGATATCCAGTGAATTGTAGTATATCTGGATTATTTTAATGAAGTTAAGATTATAATAATTAGATTAATTTTACCATTTAAATAAACAACATAATAAAACCATTTACTTTATTATCTGTTATTCTGTGATCCCCATATGGATAATGCATGTAACAAATGGTCCATTAATAAAATGATGGAATTAGTTTATCAGTAGAAAGTTATTTCTTCAAGAGGGCTTTCAAACACATCAGCAGTTAAATTTTTGTTAACAATTTATTTGGTAAGATAAAATTTAAAGTTTATAGTTTCTTGCTTTGTTCTATTTGAAGCAGAAAAGTTTTCTTTGAAAAAATAAGGAGAGTAAATAGTGTGGGTTTTTTTGCATAAAATTACGTTTTCAGAAAATGTCTATAAAAGTAGATTTATCACGGTATTATTAGGCAACTTAACAATAAGCATTTGAATACTTATTTAGGCATTTTGACTGATTATATAATGAGATCTGAGAAATGTAACTTCAACTGCACATTGTCTTTGACAAATTTATTTCACATAAATAAAGAATATTCAATAAGATTTGTAAAGAATCACCCATGTAGGGGCGCCTGGGTGGCTCAGTCGTTAAACGTCTGCCTTCGGCTCAGGTCATGATCCCAGGGTCCTGGGATCGAGTCCCACATCAGGCTCCCTGCCCGGCAGGAAGCCTGTTTCTCTCTCTCCCACTCCCCCTGCTTGTGTTCCTGCTCTCGCTATCTCTGTCTCTGTCAAATAAATAAATAAAATCTTTAAAAAAAAAAAAAAAAAAGAATCACCCATGTATTATTGTATATCAATCAGTTCCATGTCTAATAGTATAGGATTCTTAAAGTCCACATTGAAATGCTGTCACACATTTTTTTAAAAAGATTTTATTTATTCATTTGAGACACAGAGATTCAGAGAGAGAGAGAGAGCACGAGCAGGGGGAGAGGCAGAGGGAGAAGCAGGCTCCCCGCTGAGCCAGGAGCTGGACATGGGGCTCCATCCCAGGACCCTGGGATCATGACCCAAGCCGAAGGCAGATGCTTAATCATCTGAGCCACCCAGGCGCCCTACTGTCACACATTTAACAGATTCCTTTTATGAGCCTATACCTTACAATAATCTAAATAACCCATGTACAGAACATATACCAATTAGTCTCTTAAAATCCAAAGTTAAAGTCATCATAAAAATACAAAATGCAAATGAAAGTAAAAAGTTTCAGTTTATACAAAGAAATAAAGTAACTGAACTTAGACCCATTTATTTATCACTGTCTGAAAAAAGAAAATGTAGTGTTAAGAAGCATAATGCACATCAAGAAAAGTGTACTCTTAATCACCTTCACCTATTTTGATCAGCACTGAGTAATATACAGAATTGTTGAATCACGATATTGTACACCTGAAACTAATATAGCACTGAATGTTAACTACATTGGAATTAGAATTAAAAAATAAATAAATAAAATAAAATAATAAAAAAAGAGGTATAATGTAAATATCCTTTACCAATGCAGTTTTCAAAGCCTCTTTTGGGATTTGGGGCCATGCTACTATTGGTAAAATTTTCAACATGTAAATACAACATAAAAATAAAGAAGCCTGCTCTAAGAATTTCCATAATGTTCAAGCCATATCATTAATTCTATGTTGCAATAAATTTTTGTATTGGTCAATATTTTCAATTGAGCATTTAAATATTTAGGAGTCTTTTAAATCTTCTCTTTCCATTCCCAGACCACTGGGCCAAGAGAAGAAAACATTAACACACTAAGCCAGTCATAGGACAAATACTTCATGATTCCACATATATGAGGTCTCTAAAGTGTTAACTGATAGAAACAGAGAGTAGAATGGTGGTTGTGAGAGGCAGGAGGGAAGGGGAAATGGAGAACTGCTGACCAATGGGCATTAAGTTTTAGTTATGCAGGATAAAAAAGTTCTAGAGAACTGCTATGCAATACTGTGCTTATAGTTATTGAATATTAACTGAATACTTAAAATATTTAAGATGGCAGTTTTCATGTTATGTGTTTTTTCACCCCAATAGGAAGGAAGGAAGGAAGGAAGGAAGGAAGGAAGGAAGGAAGGAAGG
>NW_022589708.1:35987320-36080187 GCF_004348235.1 Phoca vitulina | reverse complement strand
GAAGGAAGGAAGGAAGGAAGGAAGGAAGGAAGGAAGGAAGGAAGGAAAGAGTTTTCCCAAAGCATACCGAACAGAAATGTATTAAAGCAATCATACCACTATTAATGACACAGGCTTCTTAAACCAACAATCATGAGAAATAACAAACTTTTCATATAGATCATCATCTATGATTCTTTTACATCATGGATCATTGCATTATTAGGTATTTTTATTGGCAGATTCAACTTTCTTATATGGTGAAAATCATACAATTTTAAAGAACCTTCTAAACTCTGCATAATTACATGTTATTTAAAGCAGACACCATGGGAACAGCTAGAAAGAGGTCCATGCATGCTTTAAGACAGACTTATTTAATTCCAACATAATGTGGGATGTGAGGATATGAAGGATGTGTAGTTGCAAGAATGGACATATTTTTCCCTGTGTTTCTGAATCATTGTCTTTCTTAAAATGAAATTTTTAAGCCTTATGTTAACTTCTGTGGAAATGTAAAACAAATAACAATATAAGTCATTTGAATTCTTTCACATTAGATTGTTACACTTCTTGTTGAGAATAATCAATAACCTGTCACGGTATTAATTATATTAGGTAAACTTGAAAAATGCAAGTGAGTGTATCCAAAATTACTTATTACCAAAAGAATTTGTAAAACCAATATAATATGGCTCAATCACATGCAAATTTCATAGCCTAAAGTTAGATATGCTCAATTATTTAGTCATTAACCAATCAAACAAATCCCTTAACCTGGTATTCTGTAATTTTTATATGATAATAATGTATGACTCAAATCAGGTAACAAATGAGAATGTAATTAAAACTGTGAAATGAATACTCAAATACCATTATTATCATGCTTATATAAGTGTATTACAGATAAGTCAGAAAAAAATTGGAGTCAATCTCAGAATGCATCGTATGTCTGAAAATTTTGTTTGTGTCATGGTAGACTTAAAAAATAGAATATTTACACAGGTTGGGTTTTTAATTTGTTGTCCATGATAAATTTCCACTGAGAAATTTATTTCTAAAGTTAGAACTCTTGTTCTCTCTTTTTAGGACTTTGAAGGAAATAAAGGAGTTCCCCTATTTTGTGCTGCTTCTGTTGTCATACCTGTCTTCTTTGACCTCTGCTTATATTCCCCTCAGCGAAAAGTTCAGAAAGGAATTCCCCAGTAAGCCCACTTCCACTGTTCCTTTCCAAGCAATAGCAATGAAACATAAATAGCAACAGGGATATGGGGTTTAACATGAAGATCAATGGGGGCAAAATTTAATGAGTGAAGTATGCTGAAACAAGATTCAAAAGAACTCTATGGTTATGTTCAATCCAGCGACCACATTCCCAGAACCCTGCACTGGAAAATGGTGGCTGCAGAATACCCAACATTTGCATCAACATGGATGGAACTAGAGGAGATAATGCTAAGTGAAATAAGTCAAACAGAGAAAGACAATTATCACATGGTCTCACTTATTTGTGGAACATAAGGAATAGAATGGAGGACGTTAGGAGAAGGAAGGGAAAAATGAAGGGGGCGGATATCAGAGGGGGAGACAAACCATGAGAGACTATGGACTCCAGGAATCAAACTGAGGGTTTCAGAGGGGAGGGGGCTGGGTGATGGGTGAGCCCAGTGATGGGTATTAGGGAGGGCACATATTGCATGGAGCCCTGGGTGTTATACGCAAACAATGAATCATGGACCACTATATCAAAAACTAATGATGTACTGTATGGTGACTAATATAATAAAAAATTATTTAAAAAGTATTATTTAAATAAATGCAGAACTGGAAATGGATATAACATTTAATATTTTATAGAAACCATTCTCCCAAAAATTAATCTACAAATTCAATGAATTTCTAATAAAAAGCCTACAACTTGATACTCAAAGTCAGAGTCAAGAATAGCCAAGACAATTTTGTATTTAGAAAGGAGAAAGACAGATCTTACCAGATTATTAGAGTTATAAACCTTATAAATCTATAATAACTAAGAAAGCATGGTATTGGGGCACCTTGGTGGCTAGTCGGTTAAGCATCTGCCTTGGCTCAGGTCGTGATCCCAGGGTCCTGGGATGGAGCCCAGCGTCAGGGCTCCCGGCTCAGCGGGGAGCCTGCTTCTCTCTCTGCCCCTCCCCCTGCTCGTGCTCTCTCTCTCTCAAATAAATAAAAAAATCTTAAAAAAAAAAAAAAAGAAAGCATGGTATTTTTGTTTAAGATTGGTTAAAAGATCAATGGTGGAATAAAAAGCTCAATTATAAAGTGAAAAATAGTTTAATACTTATGTTTCCCCTTTTCCTTTATCCATACTGCATTAAAATTTTTGAGATAATATTACTCAATTTATAAAATCCTACTATTTTAATAAAGTGTCTTTAATAGGAAAAAAATAACTTTTGGAAGAATTACACATTTTAAAAGATTATAGATGACGCATCTATCACATAAAAGTCAAAGACTTTAAGAGTACTTGGTTAGGAAATAATGAATGTGTTAGCTCCACTGGGTCATATAATATTTTTAAGAAGATATTTAAAGGTAGAGTAGACATCCTGAAACAATGACCAGAATGCAGGCATAAGATTAAAGAAAGAATAGTTTTAAAGGAGAGACCCTTCCCAAAGAGAAATGAGATTTTTTTTTTTCAATTTGGATGAATAAAATGTAAGAACAAATAAAAATAAACCTAAGAACTGCTTATGTCTTAAAGATAGACTTAACTTTTTAATGATAAGAAAATGCTGATATGTTGCTATTTATTTTGAAATATCAGTGATCAATTATCATATTGATAATTATTATAACTACTTTTTTAAAGCTCCAATTACAACTGAGATGCTTAAATAGCTCCAATTGCATCTGAGATGTTTAAATTGAAACCTAGAAAATATTGTTCCTTCTAAACACACAATAGAAGCACAATAAATACTGCTTGACTTTTAAATATGTTTATCCTTTATGATAGCATTGCACTTTGCTACTGTGAACAAAATGTATCTGAATTTATTTAAGGTGGATATGACCTCAAAACATTTTTAAGAACATATTACATGCAACATAAATACAAGAATGCCTGGCATAAGATGGTTGTTCTATATTTTATGATTACTTTCTCACAGAAATATTTGTCACAGTACTAACTTATGAAAACAATGTTTAGAAAACTATTAAGTAGTAAATAGTACTCTTTTTTGCCACCTAGAGTTGATAATTTATTGTTTTAGCATGATCCAGAAGAGAAATAACATAAAGACATATCTAGTACAATTCCCCACAATTGCCTTCCCAATGCCTCACTGCTCTTTAGACCATATGTAAAACCAGGTGTATCACTGTGGTAAATGAATTACCACAAATTTATTTGAAAAGCAACCTGTCACTTCAGGTGAAGTAATTGATGTGAAATGGAATTAACCATTCTCAAACTCGGGTTAGTCACCCAGTATAAGTGAATGATGTTTGCGTGTTCTGGTTACCTTTCATGAGAATCCGATGTTTTCCCCCAAATACTTTTCTAGATTGCATACTTCATTAACTTGAATTTTTAAACATTTTTGGTTGACTGCCATGGTGTTTCTCCTGGCAAAAATGATAGTTTCTCTTTATAAAAGAACAAATGTCTATTTTTAAAAGTTAAACCCTAAATCAAAATTAAGTTCTAATATACTCTTTCTCCAAAAGAAACTTACTTATTGAAACATGCTGATCTGAGAAATTATCTATTGGGTTAACATCATAAGAAAATATATTTTTTGTTTGATACCAAAGCATTCATTCCTTTAGTACACTCTAAATATAAAACCAGCACCAGCAATAATTATGAAGAAAGAATTAAATTGTAGGGTACCATATGCAGTGATTTTTATAGTTGCATTCATATGATTACATGTAATTTCTAGAGCAGACCTCTTTTAACTTTATAAGAGAATAGGGCAATTAGACACTTTTACTTCACTACATGATATATTATCTAATAGAAGTACAGAAAACCTGTCTGAATTTAAATGTGTATTTTCACTACATTTAAAAAATATCCTGTTTGTTATTTTGAGAATTATAGAACAGATAGTTTAACATTGCTATTAATTTTTATGATCCTCTTTTATCTTATGAAAAAGAAATCAACATGATTGAATTGCAAAATTTAAAGGTATGAAATCAAGATCTTTTCCCCAATCTACTTAGAGGATTACTGATATTTTCACTTTTTAATATAATATTTGTATTAATGAAGATTGACATTAATAGCCTTTTAATAAAATGTGATTTTTGTGCCTCTATAAATCACATGTGTCATTCTCCTTAATGCTTACTCTCTTGCTACCTCATAATGTGAACATTATATATATTGTATATTCTCCCAATTCAGACATTCCATTTTTTAACCCAAAATGTATTGTATAAGATCCTCACACTGCCACCATAATACCCATGTACTTACTAGCATGATACTAATAAAAAAAAGCAAATATGTAAAGTTTTTAAAGGTAATTTAAAGGACTCTAAGATAATGTCTATAATTTGTTCAGAATTTGTCCATTATGGTGAAACTGATAGTCATCTTCTCCTATACAAGATTTTTGAAAGAACATTTTTGATATGCTTTCTATTTTTCCCCCAAAGTTTTTCTCTTAAATAACAAATTTACAGTTTTAGCTCTTTTTTCTCTGAAGTTTTCTAGCCAATGCACATATAAAATCCTATTATAGATGGTGATTTTATTCTACAGAAACCCAAAATATGTTGCTCCTGATGAATAAAATTTTCTGTCTCCATAAATAAAAAAATTCCCATTTGAAGTTCACAGTTGAAAGTGACCATTTTAATTTCTTTTTTCATGATGTATTGGCCAGCATGTGTTCCAGATATGTGACGGCACCAAATTAAAAGATGAAAGAAAGCCTCTCAAATCTACATGTCTAACTTCACAGATTAGAACAGTTCAACATCCAAAATACTCCAATTCTTCAGTCACTGCAAGATAACATTTTCATAGTATTCCTTTAATATAAAAGCAATTCATTCTAAATACAATGTGTTTCTGAAACCAAAAGCTTACCATAAGAGGAATCTTTTTTTAATGTCTATATTACATAAAGATATTATTCTAAAAGGAATTAAATGAACTGCACCACCAGCAGCTATAAGACAATGTGCAGTTAATTGGGCCCCAGGAGGATCCAGCTTCTGATGTTGGCCACAGTAGCACACAGCGAACAAAGACTCCCTCGGATGCTTGAACTCAGGGCATACCGATGGTGAGCCCTATGCACTGCCTTCCCCACTAAGGCAGCACAAGTCTGTTCCTTCCACAGATTCAGCAGAAAATACTGGCATGTGATATAGATTTGGACTTTTTATTATTAACCCACTAAAAACAGGAAGTGGCATCACACTCTTGCCACAGATGAACATAGAAACTTGCAATACAGGACATGTTAGAAAAGACTGTGATTGTGGAATACTGGAAAGAATACATTGTTTGGATATCCGTGTCTTATTCCCAATTCCACTACCCTCTGGCTGTATAATTGGTAGGTCTTTACTGTTTCCTAAAATAGCAGTGTTGATTTATATAATCATTCATATTCTTCCATAATTTCCCATATTATGCCCTCATCCAAATTATGCATTAATTTCTTATCAACTTCAACTATAGAAAAATAATTGCTCCATGCAAGCAATCATCAAATATAAATATATTTGTGGATATTTATTATAAATATAAAATGTTAATGTGGGAAAAACATGTAACTATATTAATCCTTTCATAGATTGTTGGTAACCATGACTAAATATTCACAGATTTGAGTAATTTTTTTTCAAGATCTATTTATTTTGAGAAAGAGAGAGAGTGCACAGCAGGGGGCAGGGGCAGAGAGAAAAGGAGAGAAAGAGGAGAGAGAGAATCTCAAGCAGACTCCCCATTAAGCACAGAGCCCAATGCGGGGCTCCATTTCATGACCCTGAGATCATGACCTGAACCAAAACCAAGAGTTGGACGCTCAACCGACTGAGCCACCCAGGTGTCCCTGAGTCATTCTTTAGTATATCAACAGGGATAATGAATGAAATGAGCTAATGTGTGTAATGCATGTTGTACCAATTTAAATCACAATTTAATAATTTGATGATCACTTCTTACTGAATTAGCTTATCAACTCAGTATTCACAACTAGTGGCATCTGTAAAATAAAGGGTTATCTAAAACCTTTTCTGATGTCTCTTTTATGACATCAGTAATGAAGCACAGAAAAACAACAGCAGTAGAACAACAAAATATTATGTATATGAATCACTCAAGGGAAATATGGAACCTATTTAAGGGGCAGACTATCATTGGAACTTCTCCATTCCTGTTGGCTCATTCATTCAACAAATGTTTATCGAACTCCTGCATTATTATACCTTCAGGTGTAATAGTATGAACAAGACAGAGTCTACTTCATTGAGTTAACAAGCCAGTTAAGAAGGCTGACACTGAGGGCGCCTGGGTGGCTCAGTCGTTAAGCATCTGCCTTCAGCTCAGGTCATGATCCCAGGGTCCTGGGATCTAGCTGACATTGAATAAATAATTACAACCTGAAGGTTCTAAGCTTCACTGATAGCTAATTTTAGAACCTTAGGAAAGGAAGTTGTGTTTGAGGACTGGCAGTCATCATAGGGGCTAGAAAAGTCAAGGATATTAGTTGACTGAGAGATTAGTCATGGATAGGAAACACACATATCAGGATAGGTGACTATTTTTATGGATAACAAAAGTCAGAATGACTAAAGGAGTGATTGCAGGACAAATTGATGGGAGTTTGTTCCATATATCCAGAGAAGCCTCAAGGCAGAAATATTTTACTAGAACCTCCAAAGACCAGTTGGTCTAAAATATTTTAGGCATATCTGCTTGGTGGAATTCAATGGTGGTTAACAAGTACAATATGCACATTCCTTAGGAATGAGGGGATCCTGCCTATAACTATTCTAAGGGCTGAGAGGCATCAATCAGCTGGAAGAATCATGTCTGATTTCCCCGACACAGAGGTCCACTGATGATTTCTCTATCCTCAAAGGAGAGAAAACATTTGTCTGGTGTATGGAAGGTGGAATTAACCTCCTTTCTTATTGACTTACTACTTCTACGTATGTAGATACGAATGTATTTTAGGCCAGGACAGGGAATTGAGCTGTTGCTGAAACAGTGATTGATTGATTGATTGATTGATTAAAGATTTTATTTATTTGACAGAGAGACACACAGCGAGAAAGGGAACACAACCAGGGGGAGTGGGAGAAGGAGAAGCAGGCTTCCCACGGAGCAGGGAGCCCGATGGGGGCTCGATCCCAGGACGCTGGAATCATGACCTGAGCCGAAGGCAGATGCTTAAAAACTGAGCCACCCACGCACCCCAACAGTGCTATATTTAAACTACAACTCTAAAGATGTTAAGCATTTGACATCCATTCATGATTTAGTGCTAAAAATGATAGAAGTTTGGATATATTATGATACATTCCCTTATATAAAAAGTGACAATATTAGAAAAATACCAATTAAGTGATTTTTGCCCAAGGTCACAGAACTACTTCATTGGTCTAGGACAGACATTTGAACCCAACTCAGGGCTATTATTTCATGTCACTAAATCTCATTAACAGCTTTCCTAGGACCTGCTTCTCAATATTAATATAAGGAAATTCACTTATAAAGCATTTGTGGAAAATTACCTTCAAACAAAGGATATTTAACAAAAATTATAACATTATTAAAATTTTTGTGTATGGACAAAAATTGTAATGGATAAAATAAAATAATTAAGAGGAATTTCCTAAAATTCTAAACTTAATAGTGAAGTTACATTTAACATAACAATGGTGTCAACACCATTTTATCTAGTGAAATACCTATAATCAAACATCTAAGCATACATTTCTGATTTTAAGGTATTCATAGATGCATATCTATAGAATAGAAAGATCATATTTTTCTCTATTATTAAATCTGCCTGTTTCACGATGGCAAAACCCACATTATTTATCTTAAAATATTCAAAGTACATTTTGCATTTTTATACACATATTCCCTGAATCCTTTTGATGGTCGTCTGAATTTGTCTGCACCCTGTGTATAAGAGCTTGGTAGATAATTTATGCATTTTCATGTGACTTGCTACTTAATGACTGCCAGAGCCCGAATAGCAGAAACTAACTTCTCTTATTCTGGGCCTGATTAGAAATATTTTAATATATGATTGACTTTAGATAAGATTCTAATATTAGTATTTGTGCTATTCATTAAAATGCATTCTTTTCAAAGCATGTGAAAGTAAAAATCTGTTGTGTGCATACTACCACACATATTATCATTTGGATATAAATTTTCAAAAGATTTTAAGGCCTTGTAAAGGTCTGTAACTAAACCCTTTTCCATCTCTACATACTTGGAATTAGTTTCATGGCCATTTGTCTTTAGGTCTAAATTCAAAATACTTACAATTTTACTTTTTTGGTATTTTGCTGCCTAAATGAGTTTTTCATTATGCAGATATTATAGCACTGTGAAAGCTGTGATTAGAAGGCATCCAACTTTTTGCTATAAATTCACAAGCACACAATTTCCAATGAGACAAGTGTTGAAGTAAGCAAGAATCTAAGATAGAATGAAATGACTCTAAAAAGGTATCATGCTCTGGTCATATTAGATCATTAGTAAAAATTAAAATATCACTTGAATTGTTATTTTCTTGTTTTATCAAGCTCTTAAATTTCAGAGTCATCAAGTGCATCATCTCAATGATATTTTGCCATGAATATTTGTGGGATGCTAAAAATAATTTCCATCTGATTGATTTTTAAGATTCATCAGTGAAGCAAATCATCACTCCAAATTACTAGAAGACTGTGTCTACATAAATGAGTATTTTCTGGCCATACTGAACACATATGAGCTAGTACTCATGAGTACAGCTAGCTTGTTTTTCATAACTGATGTCCATTCTGATCCATCACTGTGTCCATTTTTAATGGTTTCTGCCTTGCAGTACTGGCTGTAAAATATTTTTAATATAATCCCTGAATATATGATATAACATGGCTACATTTAGTAAAATTAAATATTTATACTCTTGACCATTGAAACATTGTGAGGCAAGTACATAATTGCTCAATAAAGTTAAGAATATCTATTTAATTTGAATTTAACTTCTAACCAAGCTTCTCTTACATGATTGCTTATGCTGCTTTTCTTTTTTTTTTTTTTCTTATACTGCTTTAAAGGCAATATTTTAGTTGATTATTTCTCCTCTGAGAAGAGAATCTACATCCACAAATCTATCATTTGGACATGCTTTTTGCTCTTTCTAGTTTTATCATTTTATATATATATATATATATATATATATACACACACAATTATTATATATATACACAATACATATTGGAATATATGTAACATATATATATATATATATATACACACACACACACACACACACACAAAGAAAGAAAATTAAGGAAAAAAGTTGGATCAATTTAAAAATAGCTCATCTCATAAAGCCCATACAATTACTAATAATTCCTGCTTTAACTTTGACTAGTTCCTTGGGACAAGTAGAAAGGTCCATACAGAAACTTAAGGAGAAAGCCACCTGGATTCCTGAGGTAGCTTAGAAAAGATGGTATATTGGCATATTTATGTGAAAATTCACCAGGAATCAAGATGCTCTAAAAATCAGTGGTTGAATATTATTGGGAAATGACTCTAGATAGGTTCTTCATATTTCTGTCTTGTGAATAAGGAATGAACAAGGCTTTTGCCAGGATCATCTTTCTATGAATGATTTTAGAGTCAACAATGTTGGAAATTAGAGGTACTGTATCCTAATAGAGCAAAAAGCATGCTTACTTGTAACCACAGAAGTTAGGTATTGGAGCAAAAGGCAGGTTTGCTTATTGTCTATTATAAAATACTTGTTTTCCTAAGACCAAGTTTCTTCTTCTTCAACATAATCCAATGTGTGTATCAGTGCTGTCTGGCCCTTTTGTGTCCCCCAGTGAGAAGTGAAGTTCAGGAAACCAGCACAAACTTGATTGGCTATTACTAATGCTGTGAGTATTAATACTCCCCTCATCTTTGACCCATGAGTCTCATGTCTTTAACTGACACCATGAAAGCATATCAGGCTATGTCATCAGTTTTTACCTCAGTAGAAATTTCAGATGTTTCACAGTTCTTAATACATAGAATTATTTATATTATTGAAGAAAAGTGTTTTGTTCCCATTGAAATAAACACTCTCAGTTCAAATTTGCCTTTTATGCCTACAATGCTTTGGCCAAATATGCCATTCCTGGATTCAGAAATTGGTTTATTTACCATTACCTCTTCTAGAATTTCTTCCCTAGATTCTCATATGATTGTGTAATGTAAAATATTTATAATAAATCTCTTATTTCAGGGGCGCCTGGGTGGCTCAGTTGGTTAAGCAACTGCCTTCGGCTCAGGTCATGATTCTGGAGTCCCGGGATCGAGTCCCACATTGGGCTCCCTGCTCAGCAGGGGGTCTGCTTCTCCCTCTGACCCTTGCCCTCTCATGCTCTCTGTCTCCCATTCTCTCTCTCAGATAAATAAATAAAATCTTTAAAAAAATAAAAATAAAAATAAAAAATAAATCTCTTATTTCAGAGTGCATGTAGACATTTACTTGCTAGCTCATACACTAACTGGTATTTCACCCAACATCCACCATCTATCTATCTTCCCGCTGAGTTTCCTCAGACATCAGGCTGCAATTTAAGGTTGCTTTATGCTAGGCCTTGGAGGATGAACCTTAACCAAATATCAACCAGGTATAAAAATACCACTCTTCTTTGACTGTACTTGGATTAAGGGTGGACATATGACTAAATTCTCATTGATCAGGTATAGGGAGAAGTCTTTGAGAGGTTACTGGGAAATATAATTTTCCATAATACAAATGGAAAGACAGAGTGGAAAGATCCTGTCTTTCTTCATGTATTTCAATGAATTTCTAAGAACACACGATGCCTCAAACTTCTGCAGCCTTCTTGTGATGATAAGGATACAAGCCTGATGATGAAAAAAAGACAGCAGAAATGGCTAAGTAGGAGAATCAAAGACCCAAGTCATGACAATATTTTTGAGCTGCTATACCAATTCTGGACTATTGTCCTTCTGAAAATCTCTTTATGTACATATAAAATACTCTATTTTGGTTTTTGGACACATTTAGTTGGATATTCTGTTACTTGGAAATTGAAATATCTCTAATAAACAATATAAAGAAATAAGATATTATTATTATTAGTGTCAATTTGCTCAGCTTATGTTATTTTGCAGATATCCGATTTGTCTCACCAACATTTCACTTTTTTTTTTTATGATTTTATTTATTTATTTGAGAGAGAGCACAGCAGGATAAAGAGCAGAGGCAGAGGAAGAAGCAGACTCCCCGCTGAGCAGGGAGCCCGATGCAGGACTCAGTCCCCGGAGTCTGGGATCATGACTTGAGCTGAGGCAGATGCTTAACCGACTGAGCTACCCAGATGCCCCAACATTTCATTTCTGTTCACCCCAATGTAGTGAGTGTGTGTGTGTGTGTGTGTGTGTGAATGTGTATACATACACATATCATAAGGGATTGCAGTATATCAGCCTATCTATTGATGTACGCCTCTATCTCATTCAATATAAAGTTTTACATCAATATGATACTTAAAATTTAAGAAATTTTATTACAATTAAATCTTGTTATAAATGTGCATCTTAATTAGCAGTGCTTTGAACAACATAATGAAATACTAGCATGAATTTTATTAGAATCTAATTGTGTATTTATGTGGACTGTAACCTGATTCTATGCCCTAAATAAAATTTTAGACAACTTCTATGAGAATCATCTAAATTATTATATAATTGAAAATAACTTGTGAGGTATGCTATCACAGTATACATAGCATGTATTATCACGAAAAGTGTCACTATAACAAAAGTGCTCTAAGGTACAAACAAGTGTTAAAAGTAATATTAAAATTCTTGATTATTTATTTCCATATATAAATGTGACATTAGCAGTTTAAAGACAAAACTTATTTTATTTTTACACAACATAATCTATTTTAGTTTCACTTTTCCAGGTCTTAACATGACATAATATTAGCCAAAGTAAAATCATTTGTCCCTTATAGTAAGAGAATTTGTGTTTAGGCTGAATGTAAACTCTAATCTTTGTTTTGCCTTCATGGGTTATTTAGTGATATGCTTAAAACATTGCACTGTTACTTCCTTTTTAAATTGCATATATAAATATTTATTAATAATTTTATTGTTGTGAGTCAAAATATAATGCTCTAGTGCTTCACTGTTATGATTCTTGATTTTATTACTAAGCCATATTAATTAATTTATTAAATATTAATGATAGAAAAGTCATTTCAATAAAGAGCAAGCATTGCTAATCCGGTATTATTATAGATACTCTTTCAGGAAGATAAAGATGCTGTCAATGTCATAGGTTACTTATGGAATGACAAATATGTAACTGAATCTGTTAATCTTGACAATAGGCATTTCTCTTCACAAATTTATCTAATATAGACAAGAAGGTTTTCTTTGACATTTGGATAAAACAACTTCTTATTTTTGAAACACTGGGAATAATTTTATTCTAATGTTATTTCAAGACAGTGGGATGCAATATCACTTTGAGGTTTAATCATCAGTTGCCTTGATGTCATCTAGTGTGGAAATGTCTGACCAGTAAATTTGTGTCTTGTTTTCTTCCCTTGAAAAGGGCTTTGAAGCCCTCTCTTGATAGATTGATCTGACCTTGACCCACACTGGTCCTGTGGATAATGCTACATGTTGTTTTCCTTGTTGATCTATGAAATAGTCCAGCAACTCTAACAGATAGCATTATTTTGCCCCTTTTTTGAAGGCCCTTTTAGCCAATTTACCAGGCTTACCTGATTGATTATCTCCTGAATTTTCAAAGAGATTCTTGAATCTCCTCCACGACATAAAGGAAGCTGTGAATGGGTTAAAAGTGCTACCTAGGGCTTTTTTTTTCTATAACACCAAGTTGCTAGTTTTATCCCCCTGAATTTGTTATTTGTAGTACTGGGAGATGCTGGGTGATGCTGCCCAGTTTCATTCAACCACTTTATTCCACTAAAATTCCTAATGGGGACCATAAACTTCTTTTTTCCTACTTCTTTTTCTCATATTCTCCCAAGATGAGAAGAGGTAGGTTTTCTTTCTCTGTGCCTGAACAATATTTACATCCTATTCTCCTACCTAGAGAATATAGCCTGATTGCCTAGTTATTATAGTTGAAGCATATATCCTTTTCCGGAAAACAAAACAAAATTAAAACTTGCTTTGAGTTATTGAGTCTTGATACTTAACATAAGAATTAAGAAAAGCTATACAGTTGGAACAAAAATATAATATTAATATTTGGAAAATATTATCCCTACTACCCAATATTTAGTGTTATGATCACAATGATGGCCCTGATAATTAAGGTTTGAGAGACAATAATGAATGTGTACATTGTAAACAAGACAGGGAGACTATGGACTCTTACATAAACAAGTTTGCAGATATAAAGAAAACACCAAAAACAAAAAAACACCAAAAAACTTACTCTTTTGGACAATGGACATTAACCTAAAGAACAAAAGATTCAGGATAGGAGTTTACCAGAAGTATAAATCATGTAATGTAAAGAAAGTGGAAAATCACAATGCTTAGTGAACAAATAAGTATTGAGTTTATAAGGAATTGATATTTAAATCTGTGTAATTATTATCTGTTCATACGGAAGAAGTGCAGTACAATCAAATGTATGTTCTTTATAAATATGAATAATAAAGTAAAACAAGTGGTACAATATATATGAAATAATATTAATGAAAATGTTCTTATACGGGTACTCTATTGTCTCAAAATATGTTCTTTCATTTATTCTTCCAAAAATGATTTATTGAACACTAAGTGATATTGAAAAATCCCAAATAGTCAATTAAAAATGCTGTTATTGGATAGAGAACAAACTGAGGGTTACTGGAGGGGAGGTGGGTGGGGGGATGGGTTAGGTGGGGGATGGGTTAGGAGGGCACTCGTAGTGATGAGCACTGGGTGTTGTATGTAAGTGATGAATCACTAAATTCTGCACCTGAAATGAATATTACACTGTATGTTAGCTAACTGGAATTTAAATACAAATTTGAAAAAATAAAAATTAGTTAATTAGTTAATTAAAAGTGCAGTTACCTGAATAAAGAAAGGAAAAATGAGCTTAAACTGGGAGAAAGTATAAGATTGACTTCAATTCTCATGCAAGTCTCATGACACCTGATCCTACATAATAAACCTACTGCTACCCTCCATCTCTAACTACATGGCTATGAGTATAGGTTTCCTACAGAGTGTAATTCTCCTTTCAGTGTTCGCTGGAGTAATGCCATTCCATGAAGAATGTACCTTAACATAGCAGTGCAGTTTCTTTTGAATAGTAACCAAACTAACCTCAGTGTGTTTTGTTTGTTGGTTGGTTGGTTTTTTGGTCTCTTAAAAATTTGTAGACCCAGGGCGCCTGGGTGGCTCAGTTGGTTAAGCAACTGCCTTTGGCTCAGGTCATGATCCTGGAGTCCCTGGATCGAGTCCCGCATCGGGCTCCCTGCTCGGCAGGGAGTCTGCTTCTCCCTCTGACCCTCCCCCCTCGCATGTGCTCTCTCTCATTCTCTCTCTCTCAAATAAATAAATAAAATCTTTAAAAAAATAATTGTAGACCCAAAGTAATCATACGCTTGTATTTCAGCTGGTTCAGTTAAAAGAAGAATGTTCTACATGAAACATTTATTTTCAGTTGGAAGCTATAAAGTATCCATTTGTTTTATTGTGCTATAGAACTAATACAACATGAAGTTTCACAGCAAATAAAGATAGATGAGTGAAGTTGCAAGCCTGCTAAGAAAGTTATGCTGACAGATTGATACGAAAGTATCATACACTGTGGCTGACAAATGGGTCCTGTAACATTATTTTTATAGAGTAGGCTTGATTTCTCATCTACCCATTTTCCAAATGTGATTGTAAAAGGCCACACTCAATCTTCAGAGATAAATAGTATGTATGAAGGCGTCACTAGAAGTAAAATCACATGAGAAGTGCAATGTTTATTCTACACATAGCTTTATGCAAATGACATTGATTGTTAGTTAAAAGCAAGTTAGTCTACAATCTCCCCATCCATCTGTTGTCTTAGAGAAAATTAGGACATAGGCAAATGTATTTATACTTCCTTTGACAGTGAGAACTCTAATTTCAGTAAATATGAACTGTCAGTCAACTTTTGGAATAGAAACGAGGTTATGAATAGAAATAGAAAATAAGGCATAATCTACTCAAGTTTAGGAAAACAAAGGAAGGGTTATTAAGGATTAAGGTCCATATAGAAAATGATATTAATATTCACAATATTTAATACAAAATACATACAATAGACAAGTTATTGAAACAGGAGAGATAATCATTAAAACTTTAGGGGTAAGATATAATAAAGATAGGAGGATTAGAAAATAAATAATTTACAAGGTAAAAAGATAATGATAACAGAGAACCCCGGTGGGAGAACTGAGGCACCATGGAATGTAATAGTTTTTGCTGTATTGAATTGTTTTAAAAGTTGGTTAAGTAAATATCATACTGCAAATGCACATTGCATTTCAGCAAAACAACAGTATCCACTATATTTAATTAACATTGTAAACGTAAATGTTAGAAATTTAAAGTTATCTTTATATTTAAGATATACATTCTTTTGCAATTTTAAGTAACATTGTGATAAAAATAATCATTAGTAATTACTGAATATCCACTAATCGGATATTTGAGACTTGATCACAATGACCAGGATATAACAACAAAGTTGGGTTTCTGGCCCCAAATCTTGCCTATGAAACTTCACAGAGTTCAGTAAAATCCATACTATTTAAGTAAAACACTTTAAAAGTTAAAATTGCTTTTCATCAAGTAATTTTACGTGTCTGATATAAATATAAAATAAACCCTCTTACGCTGTTGGTGAGAATGCAAACTGGTGCAGCCAGTTTTCAAACTGATTTCAAAATGAAGAGGACATGCTGTTTGGATCTGTTTTTAAATATCCCAAGAGCTATTGTACTTTTAAAGAGAGCTTCACTGTGAAACTGAGGCCAACAATTAGGAGTTAAAAGGAGGCAGACAGTGAAGAAACTGGTAAAGAACTCAGGTTTTGGTGAAATGGCATGTGTCCCACCAACTGGCTCAAACACAGCTATGATGTTCCCACTCAGACACCATGGGAGTAGAACTTTCCATACAAAGACATGCAAAGTATGTTAACTAACTGGAATTTAAATAAAAACTAAAAAAAAAAAAAAAGAAGAAGAAGAAGAAGAAGTACCTTGAACTAAACGATCTTCAAGACTTCTAAAGTGGTACCCATTGAATTTCTCTATGGGAAAGTGCTGCTGCACATCTAATAGGAAGAGAAATAAAGGCATAGAGAGTTAAATGACTGGCAGAGTCATAGTGTGAATGAGTAAACTGAGGCTAAAATCCTAGTCTTCAAAGATTAACTGGGTTGCAATATTATGGGCATTTAAAACTTTAGAACCAATTCATTCTACAACTTCTTTGAATTAATATTTTTAAGAAGGCTTGGTTCAGGCAAGTCACATGTGCTTGCCACAAATTCTTGCAGCTTTTCTAAGGTTCTTTCCCAGCTCCACTGCAGCCTTTATACAACTTTATCATTCATATGTCCTTGAGGCACTTTATCATTATTTTATAATTTTTAAGTCCAATTCTTTGTTTTCAATGCCTCTACCCTTTTTGCACTTTTCTTGGTCTATTTGCTATGGCTTTCTCACATTTTATTTCACTTTGAAAATCATCTCTAGGGGTGCCTGGGTGGCTCAGTCGGTTAAGTATCTGCCTTTGGCTCAGGTCATGGTCCCAGGGTCCTGGGATCAAGCCCTGCATCGGGTTCCCTGCTCCACGGGAAGCCTGCTTCTCCCTCTCCCACTCCCCCTGCTTGTGTTCCCTCTCTTGCTGTGTCTCTCTCTGTCAAATAAATAAATAAAATCTTTAAAAAATAAATAAGTAAATAAATAAAAAAGAAAATCATCTCTAGTAATATTTTTTCTTTGAATTCATTAATGTTTAGTGCTATTAGTTTTACTTGAAATACTTTTTAAGGCAACCTACATATCTAGTAATGCGAGGAGGTCTAAAAAATATATACACACTCATATATATATATATATATATATATAACATATAAGTGTTTGTATATATATATATAATATATGCATATTAGTGAAAATTATAATATTTAAGTAGTGAGATTAAAAATATCAATGCATATTGGAAGCCAAATATCATAATAAATATTTGTGTTTGAACCATACTTACACTAAGCAAACTCATGTACCAGGTTGACTGTTGCCAATTCTACCTCATCCCCATCCATACTGTGCCCTAGAGGGAAACCTAAAACTCCTTTCCCAGAAAGAATAGAAGCTGTTATGTCCTGTTATCGGCTGTGGGCAGTCAGCTGAGATCATTGGTAATGGCTTCCTCTGGCTCTCAGAGGTCTTTGAGTGTATTACACACTACTTGGCTGTAGGCAGCTGGGATCACCTATATAGTTTCCAGGTAAGATTGCTAGATTTAGCAAATATAATGTAGGACACTAAGTTAAATGTGACTTTCAGAAAAACCAGGAATAATTTTTGGCATAGATATATTTTATGCAATATTTGAGACCTAGTTATCCTTTAAAAATATTCTATATCTGAAATTCAAGTTTAACTAGGCATACTGTATTTTATCTAGCAACCATACTTCCAGGGGCTCTGGGTGTCCTAAAAACGATTTATTTTGGTTCCAAGAGGCAGCTGAGATCACGGGGGACTGCTTCCCTCAATCCCTAGGTCACTGCACTTCACATATCCAGAAGTTCCTGAAATTCTTTCCCTCATCCTTCTAACTGTCATACAAGTCTACAACTATCTGTGATAAACTGGTAAACTTCTTCCTGTTCTGCTTTTTAACCAAATTAAGATAGATACTATTTCATAGATAGGTAATCTTCTAAATCTATATTTATGTAATATAGATTTATATTTGCATGATATATATATTTATATCCTCTCTCTATATATACATACACAAAAGAAAAGACATGAATTTAGATGTTGCTTATGGGTCATTTGTTTTTCAAAGTTGCCCTTATTTTTATGTTGTTTATATGTTACTAAAACATACCAAAATATCCTTAAATGTGTGGCTTGAAGGTACATAATACCCTCCTGTCCTTTGCTGATTTTCCTTTCTGTTGGAACAATTTTGATTATTTTGTTCAGATAGTCTGTAAGGTCTCATCTTTCCTTTGTTTCTCTGTCTTCAGTTCCCCAGTGAATGATACTCAGTCTAAAAGGAATTTATAGAAAGAAACAGTTATAGGACAAAAGATCTTCATGGAACATTGCGTTATGCTTTTATAGATCCCATACTGACAGTTAACTCCATCATAGAGAAATTCCCAATAAGGTATAAACTTGTTAGTCTGATTAAAATGAATGGATCACAATCTGAAATGTAATTATTGGGTGATGTATAAAAAAGGAAATTATCTCTATAAAGCTAATGCCTAATGGAATTAATTCCTCTCTCCAAATGTGGTAGGGCTTTTTTCTTACCAAATGTTTTATTTTATTTTTTTTCCAAATGTCTTAAATAGAACATAATATGCAGTGTGTGCATTGTTCATATAACTTCACTGGAATAATTATCCAAATAATTGGATAAGTCACTTTTTTCAAGCAACTGACAGCCCTGGATTTAATCTTTTAAAATAGTATGAGAACTGTAATACATATGGTGTAGTGCAGATGCTTTGAAATCTGATACTTTTTTTATGTCATTCTCCCATCTTGGTTCTATCACTTACTAGCTGAGTGACTTTGAGCATTTCTCAACCTCATTTTCTTTCTGTGTAAACTAAATATAATAGTACTTATATCTCAATGTTGTTGGGAGCTTTAAATGAAATTATATACACACATACATGTATATGTAGGTATACAGTGTTTAAAGATAGAGTTCCTTTTTTTTTTTTTTTAGTAACTGATAATCTGTACTAGCAGTTGGCCTCATGTATTTTTACTATCATCAGTTACAGGTGGGAAAACCCATTAGCTAAACTACAGCTCTACAATATGAACAAAATAACCAAATGATGAAAACATGTAGTCACAGTCAGCATCCATCTTTCCTCAGAAAGAGCTACTGGATCTCTGAAAGTTCTTTCCACTCTACCAAGATTGCATAGCATTCTACATTCAAAAGCATTTCAATGTATTTTTTAACTGAAATATAACATACAATGTTGTATTAGTTTCAGATGCATAACATATTGATTCAACAATTCTATATATTACTTAATGCTTACTATAAGTGTAGTCACCATCTGTCACCATGCAACATTACTACAATATTACTGACTATATTACCTGTGCTGCACTTTCATCTCTGTGACTTACATATTTTATAAGTGAAAGTTTGTGCCTCTTAATCTCTTTTATTTCATCCAACCCCCACCCACTTCCCCTCTTGCAACCATCAGTTTATTCTCTGTATTTAAGGATGTTTTTTTGTTTGTTCATTTGTTTTGTTTTTTAGATTCCACATATAAGTGAAATCATATGGTATTTGCTCTTTAAGTGACTTACTTCACTTAGCATAATACCTTTAGGTCCATCCATGGTGTCACAAGAAAGATATACAGATGGCCAACAGACACATGAAAAGATGCTCAACATCACTAATCATCAGGGAAATACAAATCAAAACCATGATGAGATATCACCTCACACCTGTCAGAACAGCTAGAATCATAAAAACAAGAAATAACAAGCATTGGCAAGGACGTGGAGAAAAAGGGACTCTGCTGCACTGTTGGTGAGAATGTAAGCTGGTACAGCCACTATGAAGAACTGGCTAGAGGTCCCTCAAAAACTTAAAAATAGAATTACAATGTGATCCAGTAACTCCACCACTGGGTATTTACTCAAAGGAAATGAAAACACTAATTCAAAAAGATATATGCATCCCTATGTTTTTTTGCAGCATTACTTACAATAGCCAAGCTATGGAGGGGTGCTTGGGTGACTCAGTCAGTTAAGTGTTTGCCATCAGCTCAGGTGATGAGCGCTGTGCTGGGCTCCTTGCTCAGCAGGGAGTCTGCTTCTCCCTCTCCTTCCTCTCCCCCTATCTCATGCTCTCCCTCGCTCTCTCTCTCAAATAAATAAATAAAATATTAAAAAAAAAAAAAAGCCAAGCTATGGAAGTAACACAAGTGTTCATCAATAGATGAATGGATAAAGATGAGGTGTGTATATATGCAGTATATATACAGTGGATATATAGCCATAAAAAACAATGAAAACTTCAATATATTTTTAAAGAAAAAGCCTCTTCTTGGCTGTTCTAAATAATATAATATCACTAAAAGTTAAAAAAGAAATTTTACTCATATTCACTGATTACTATAAAACCAACCCATTTTCATTTTTCCACATAATCCTTTATAACAGTATATCATTTTATTAGCAATATTTTGATTTTAATTATATGCTCTCATCATCTTACACACTGTTCATATTTTTCTGACTTCCAAGAAGTCAGCATTGGAGTGGAAAGAACATAAACACTGTAAGTGAACATGGGTTCAAGTTCATTCTAATTCTTACTGTACTTACGATATTTTGAAAACAACTTAACCTCCTTTAAGTTCAGCTTTCTTCTTCATAAAATGTTAATTCTAACAATAGTTAGCTTGAACGATTGTATTAAAGGTGAATTGTCAAATGGCTTAACATGCCTTATCATATTGAGTCCTCCCCACAATTCATGAATGTGTGCATTTACGATTTTTTTAAATAAATTTTTAAGACAATAATCCTAAATGACTAATAAGATGGTGAAAAGATGAATGGCAAAGATATTACGTGAATCCTCATGAAAACATTAATATCATTTATGAAATAGATGTTGAAAAACATGAGCATAAAGTTTCCTATAAAAGGAAACATTAGGGGGGGAAGAGCAAGATGGTGGAGGAGTAGGAGACCTAAATTTTGTCTGGTCTCAGGAATTCAGCTAGATGGAATCAAACCATTCTGAACACCTACGAACTCAACAGGAGATCAAAGAAAAGAGCAGCAGCAACTCTCTGAACAGAAAAGCGACCACTTTCTGGAAGGTCTCTTCCGATTTGTTTAGTGTATATTTTGCTGGGGTCATTGTTATCCTGTTAGCATTTTGTTCTCTCATTCATCTGTTTTCCTCTGGACAAAATGACAAGATGGAAAAACTCACCTCAAAAAAAAGAACAAGAGGCAGTACCAACTGCCAGGGACCTAATGAATACAGACATTAGTAAGATTTCGGAACCAGAGTTCAGAATGACGATTATAAAGATACTTACTGGGCTTGAAAAAAGCATGGAAGATACTAGGGAAACCCTTTCTGGAGAAATAAAAGAACTAAAATCTAACCAAGTCAAAATCAAAAAGGCTATTAATGAGATGCAATCAAAAATGGAGGCTCTAACTGCTAGGATAAAAGAGACAGAAGACAGAATTAGTGATATAGAAGACCAAATGATGGAGAATAAAGAAGCTGAGAAAAAGAGAGAGAAACAACTACTGGATCACGAGGGCAGAATTCGAGAGATAAGTGATACCATAAGACAAAACAATATTAGAATAATTGGGATCCCAGAAAGAAAAGAAAGAGAGAGAGGGGCAGAAGGTATACTGGAGCAAATTATAGCAGAGAACTTCCCTAATTTGGGGAAGGAAACAGGCATCAAAATCCAGGAGGCACAGAGAACCCCCCTCAAAATCAATAAAAATAGGTCAACACCCCGACATCTAATAGTAAAACTTATGAGTCTCAGAAACAAAGAGAAAATCCTGAAAGCAGCTCAGGACAAGAGGTCTATAACCTACAATGATAGAAACATTAGATTGGCAACAGACCTATCTACAGAGACCTGGCAGGACAGAAAGGACTGGCATGATATATTTAGAGCACTAAACGAAAAAATAGGCAGCGAAGAATACTATATCCAGCTAGGCTGTCACTGAAAAAAGAAGGACAGATAAAAAGCTTCCAGGACAAAGAAACTAAAAGAATTTGCAAACACCAAACCAGCCCTACAAGAAATATTGAAAGGGGTCCTCTAAGCAAAGAGAGAGCCTAAAAGTAACATAGACCAGAAAGGAACAGACAATATACAGTAAGAGTCACCTTACAGGCAATACAATGGCACTAAATTCATATCTTTTGATAGTTACCCTGAATGTAAATGGGCTAACTGCCCCAATCAAAAGACACAGGGTATCAGATTGGATAAAAAACAAGACCCGTCAATATAAGAGACTCATTTTAGACCTAAAGACACCCCCAGATTGAAAGTGAAGGGGTGGAAAACGATTTACCATGCTAATGGACACCAAAAGAAAGCTGGGATGGCAATCCTTATATCAGACAAATTAGATTTTAAACCAAAGACTGTAATAAGAGATGAGGAAGGACACTATATCCTACTTAAAGGGTCTATCCAACAAGAAGATCTAACAATTGTAAATATCTATGCCCCGAACATGGGAGCAGCCAATTATGTAAGCCAATTAATAACAAAAGCAAAGAAACACATCGACAACAATACAATAATAGTGGGAGACTTTAACACCCCCCCTCACTGAAATGGACAGATCATCTAAGCAAAAGATCAACAAGGAAATAAAGACTTTAAATGACACACTGGACCAAATGGACTTCACAGATATATTCAGAACTTTCCAACCCAAAGCAACAGAATACACATTCTTCTCTAGTGCCCATGGAACATTCTCCGGAATAGATCACATCCTAGGTCACAAATCAGGTCTCAACTGGTACCAAAAGATTGGGATCATTCCCTGCCTATTTTCAGACCACAATGCTTTGAAACTAGAACTTAATCACAAGAGGAAAGTCGGAAAGAACTCAAATACATGGAGGCTAAAGAGCATCCTACTAAAGAATGAATGGGTCAACCAGGAAATTAAAGAAGAACTTTAAAAATTCACGGAAACAAATGAAAATGAAAACACAACTGTTCAAAATCTTTGGGATATAACAAAGGAGGTCCTAA
Source organism: Phoca vitulina (assembly GCF_004348235.1). Classification (NCBI taxonomy): domain Eukaryota; kingdom Metazoa; phylum Chordata; class Mammalia; order Carnivora; family Phocidae; genus Phoca; species Phoca vitulina. The sequence goes on along the minus strand of NW_022589708.1, from coordinate 36,056,902 downwards.
GAGGATAGTATATAGCAATACAAGCCTTTCTCAAGAAACAAGAAAGGTCTCAAATACACAACCTAACCCTACACCTAAAAGAGCTGGAGAAAGTACAGCAAATAAAGCCTAAACCCAGCAGGAGAAGAGAAATAATAAAGATCAGAGCAGAAATCAATGAAATAGAAACCAAAAGCACAGTAGAACAGATCAACGAAACTAGGAGCTGGTTCTTTGAACGAATAAATAAGGTTGATCAACCCCTGGCCAGACTTATCAAAAAGAAAAGAGAAATGACCCAAATAAATAAAATCATGAATGAAAGAGGAGAGATCACAACCAACACCAAAGAAATACAAACAATTATAAGAACATATTATGAGCAACTCTATGCCAGCAAATTAGATAATCTGGAAGAAATGGATGCATTCCTAGAGATGTATCAACTACCAAAACTGAACCAGGAAGAAATAGAAAACCTGAACAGACCTATAACCACTAAGGAAATTGAAGCAGTCATCAAAAATCTCCCAGCAAACAAGAGTCCAGGGCCAGATGGCTTCCCAGGGGAATTTTACCAAACATTTCAAGAAGAATTAATACCTATTCTTCTGAAACTGTTCCAAAAAATAGAAATGGAAGGAAAATTTCCAAAATCATTTTATGAGGCCACCATTACCTTGATCCCAAAACCAGACAAAGACCCCATCAAAAAGGAGAATTACAGACCAATGTCCCTGATGAACATGGATGCAAAAATTCTCACCAAAATATTAGCCAATAGGATCCAACAGTATATTCAAAGGATTATTCACCACGACCAAGTGGGATTTATCCCTGGGCTGCAAGGTTGGTTCAACATCCACAAATCAATCAACGTGATACAATACATTAACAAAAGAAAGAACAAGAATCATATGATCCTCTCAGTAGATGCAGAAAAAGCATTTGACAAAGTACAGCATCCTTTCTTGATTAAAACTCTTCAGAGTGTAGGGATAGAGGGTACAGACCTCAATATCATAAAAACCATCTATGAAAAACCCACAGCGAATATCAGTCTCAATGGGGAAAAACTGAGAGCTTCCCCCCTAAGGTCAGGAACGTGGCAGGGATGTCCACTATCACCACTGCTATTCAACATAGTATTAGAAGTCCTAGCCACAGCAATCAGACAACAAAAAGAAATAAAAGGCATCCAAATTGGCAAAGAAGAAGTGAAACTCTCACTCTTTGCAGATGATATGATACCTTACGTGGAAAACCCAAAAGACTCCACCCCAAAACTGCTAGAACTCATACAGGAATTCAGCAAAGTGGCAGGATATAAAATCAATGCACAGAAATCAGTTGCATTTCTATACACCAACAACAAGACAGAAGAAAGAGAAATTAAGGAGTCGATCCCCTTTACAATTGCACCCAAAACCATAAGATACCTAGGAATAAATCTAACCAAAGAGGCAAAGAATCTGTACTCAGAAAACTATAAAATACTCATGAAAGAAATTGAGGAAGACACAAAGAAATGGAAAAACGTTCCATGTCCATGGATTGGAAGAACAAATATTGTGAAGATGTCAATGCTACCTAGAGCAATCTACACATTTAATGCAATCCCTATCAAAATACCATCCACTTTTTTCAAAGAAATGGAACAAATAATCCTAAAATTTGTATGAAACCAGAAAAGACCCCGAATAGCCAGAGGAATGTTGAAAAAGAAAAGCAAAGCTGGCGGAATCACAATTCCAGACTTCAAGCTCTATAACAAAGCTGTAACTATCAAAACAGAATGGTACTGGCACAAAGACAGACACATAGATCAGTGGAACAGAATAGAGAGTCCAGAAATGGACCCTCAACTCTATGGTCAACTAATCTGTGACAAAGCAGGAAAGAATGTCCAATGGAAAAAGGACAGTCTCTTCAACAAATAGTGTTGGGAAAATTGAACAGCCACATGCAGAAGAATGAAACTGGACCATTTCCTTACACCACACACAAAAATAAACTCAAGATGGATGAAAGACCTAAATGTGAGACAGGAGTCTATCAAAATCCTAGGGGAGAACACAGGCAGCAACCTCTTCGACCTCAGCCACAGCCACTTCTTCCTAGAAACATCGCCAAAGACAAGGGAAGCAAGGGCAAAAATGAACTATTGGGACTTCATCAAGATAAAAAGCTTTTGCAAAGCAAAGGAAACAGTCAACAAAACCAAAAGACAACCTACAGAATGGGAGAAGATATTTGCAAATGACATATCAGATAAAAGGCTAGTATCCAAAAACTATAAAGAACTTCTCAAACTCAATACCCAAAGAACAAATAACCCAATCAAGAAATGGGCAGAAGACATGAACAGACATTTTTCCAAAGAAGACATCCAAATGGCCAACAGACACATGAAAAAGTGCTCAACATCACTTGGCATCAGGGAAATGCAAATCAAAACCTCAATGAGATACCACCTCACGCCAGTCAGAATGGCTAAAATTAACAAGTCAGGAAATGACAGATGTTGGCGAGGATGCGGAGAAAGGGGAATCCTCCTACACTGTTGGTGGGAATGCAAGCTGGTGCAGCCACTCTGGAAAACAGTATGGAGGTTCCTCAAAAAGTTAAAAATAGAGCAACCCTGCGATTGCACTACTGGGTATTTACCCCAAAGATACAAATGTAGTGATCCAAAGGGGTATGTGCACCCCAATGTTTATAGCAGCAATGTTCACAATAGCCAAACTATGGAAGGAGCCAAGATGTCCATCCACAGATGAATGGATAAAGAAGATTTGGTATATATATATACACAATGGAATATTATGCAGACATCAAAAAAAAAAAAAAAAAAAAAACCTGAAATCTTGCCATTTGCAACAACGTGGATGGAACTAGAGGGTATTATGCTGAGCGAAATAAGTCAATCAGAGAAAGACATGTATCATATGATCTCACTGATATGAGGAATTCTTTTTTTTTTTTTAAAGATTTTATTTTATTTATTTGACAGAGAGAAAGACAGCGGAGAGGGAACACAAGCAGGGGGAGTGGGAGAGGGAGAAGCGGGCTTCCCGCCGAGCAGGGAGCCTGATGTGGGGCTCGATCCCAGGACGCTGGGATCATGACCTGAGCCTAAGGCAGACGCTTAACGACTGAGTCACCCAGGTGCCCCGATATGAGGAATTCTTAATCTCAAGAAACAAACTGAGGGTTGCTGGAGTGGTGGGGGGTGGGAGGGATGGGGTGGCTGTGTGATAGACATTGGGGAGGGTATGTTCTATGGTGAGCACTGTGAATTGTGTAAGACTAATGAATCACAGACTGTACCTCTGAAACAAATAATACATTATATGTTAAAAAAAAAAAAAAGAAGATAGTAGGAAGGGACAAATGAAGGGGGGGAAGTCAGAGGGGGAGATGAACCATGAGAGACTATGGACTCTGAGAAACAAACTGAGGGTTCTAGAGGGGAGGGGGGTGGGGGGATGGGTTAGCCTGGTGATGGGTATTAAAGAGGGCACGTATTGAATGGAGCACTGGGTGTTATACGCAAACAATGAATCATGGAACACTACATCAAAAACTAATGATGTAATGTATGGTGATTAACATAACATAATAAAATAAATTTAAAAAAAGAAGGAAATATTAATTTTCATAAATATGGAGGAGAAGCAAGTTATATGGTATCTATGATATACATGTTAAATGATAATAATTTGTGATATATGATATCACAGGGAAGTAACATCACAATTCACAAGGTAAGAACCACTGTAGTACTAATAACCAAATTTCCTTAATAAACATGATAAGGAAGAACTAAAAGAGAGAAAAGGAAAGAGAATATATTAGTTTTCTAGGGCTGCCATAACAAAGTACCACATTCTGTCTGGTTTATATAACAGAAATTTATTTTGTCACAGTTATAGAGATTGTCACACTGAATTAGCTCCCACTCCCATTATTTCATTTTACTTTAACTCTTTAAAACTCTGTTGCCAAATACAGTCACATTCTGTGGTACTGGGAGTTAGGACTTAACATATGAAAAAAGACAAACACTACACAGTATCACTTATATGTGGAATCTCTCTCTCTATTTTTTTAAATTTATTTATTTGAGAGAGAGATTGAGCCTGCAAACGAAGGGAAGGGCAGAGGGAGAGAGAGAATCCCCAAGTAGACTCCCCACTGAATGTGGAGCCCAATGTGGGCTCAATCCCAGGATCCTGAGATCATGATTTAAGCCAAAATCAAGAGTCAGACACTTAACTGGCAGAGCTCTACAGGCGTCCCTATGTGGAATCTTAAAAAAAAAAAAAAAAAAAAAAAAAAAAAAAAGGCCAGTTTCATAGAAACAAAGAATAGAACAGTGGTTTCCAGGACTTGGGGAGTGGGAATGGAGAGATGTAGGTTAAAGGGTACAAATTTTTAGTTATAAGTTCTGAGGATCTAATGTATAGCATGGGGACTATAGCTGATAATACGATATTGAATACTTGAGAGTTGCTGCGAGTGGATCTTAAGTGTTCTTACCACATGCACACACGTGCCCACACACACATGAGTTAACTAATAACTGACGGATGTGTTAAGTATCTTCATCTTGGTAGTCATTCTACAATATATGTATATCAAATCATCCCATCGTCCATCTAAATATACACAATTATATTTGTTAGTTATTCTTCAAAAAAGTCAGGGAAAAAAAGAAACTCTCACTTATCCCATTTGTTATAATGTCACAAAGAATATCCACAATTATCTAAAAATGCTATTCAGAGCCTGGCAGACTAAAGTTTAAAGAGCCGGGGTCCCTGATGCCAGATGCATGTCAGGTCCTCCTGGGTAAAGCTACATGGCAGCCTTGTCCTTCATTCTGTTCTTACCCCCTCCCCAGCAATGTGTTGTCTGGTATAGAAGAACCTTTGAGACAGATTTCCAACTGTGCTCCTTGCTCATTCAAAAGACTGGTTGGAGAGGGGGAAAAAAAAAAAAAAAAACAGGTAGAAGTCCAGATCTCTGACTAATGATCTACCTCTAACAGTTCTACTTTTATCTGTTTCATATATTGAGGCTCCCCAAATGGTGGGTTTTGTTAAAAAAAAAAAAAACAACTCATTGCTCTAGTGTCATGTAGACACTAGGACATTGAGACATACACAGCTGGTTGAAGACTGAGCCAGGAGGAGATAACTTCAATATTCCAGTCCCTGCTTTGAAAAAAAATGCTATTCAAAGTATTTCTTCGTTTTCCAGCTATATGGAAAAAGGGTGGGGGGCTAAATTTCTTCATATACTTCCATAAAACAACAGAGAGTAACATATTGTATGCCAAATAAGGTATGAAGACAGTCTTCTATTAAACAAGATATTGAAGAGATTTGCAAAAATGTAAAGTAATGCTATTCATTTCACTTTTCAGGGAGAAATACAGTTATTTTTCATTTAAGATGTGGAACTTGTGTTAAAACAGATTTGATTTTTATGGTTTTTAAGTGAATTAATAAATCACAAAATTAATTTCTTCATTTTAATTTATGATAAATGAACATCAATAGATATAACCCCATAAGGCAAAAGATATTTGGGGACTTCAACAATCTTTAAGAGTGTAAAGATTTCCTGAGGCCAAATAATTTGAGAACCACCATAACAGACAATCATATGAAAACTGACTAGATAGTTAACATTGCTGGGAAGTTATTGTTAAATATTTTATTTGGGGGGCGCCTGGGTGGCTCAGGTGGTTAAGTGGCTGCCTTCGGCTCAGGTCATGATCCCAGGGTCCTGGGATCGAGCCCCGCATCGGGCTTTCCACTCAGCGGGGAGCCTGCTTCTCCCTCTCCCACTCCCTCTGCTTGTGTTCCCTCTCTCACTGTGTCTCTCTCTGTCAAATAAATAAAAAAATCTTTAAAAAATATTTTATTTGGAATAATTTTGTTGTGGGTTTTACAGTCGGAGCTCTAATCACTTCGAGATAGATTTTGAAATAGTCAGATAAAATACTTTGATATCTGAGATTTAATTACAAATAATCTCAGGGAGTGTTGAGTTGTGCTGTGGACAGCACATAGAGGGAATAAGACTGTTCACAGGTTTCTAAAGATTGTGCTTGGGTGATGTATACTTGGCATTTTAATACAATCCTTCCCTTACTTTTGTAAAATAAAATGTTAAATATTTGAATTGCTATGCAAAATATAACTCTTACATTTTGATGACTTCTGCTTTTTATTGACTCATGGCTTCTCCCACTTAGGACTTGTGTTAATTGACTTCTTTTCTTCTTGATGTCTACCTAGCACAGTTCCCTGCATATTCTCAAGTGTCTGTTGAATGTAAAATAAATTATCTTTTCTTGACTACTGCACAGTATGTGTGTCTCTCTGCCCCACTATCTGCCCATCTACCCTCTCATCTATGTCATATAAACAAAGTCTCTGAGAGAAAAAAAAAATTCTTCTTTTTTCCAGTTGTAACCCACTAAATAGTTTTCCTACTGGGAAATTGTCATTTGCAACCATATCAGGCAATACAAGCTATCTTCCAATAAGTTGTCCATGCCTGGTCTAATCAGCTGTGAGTCATGGTGGCAGAGTGACCCATATACCAAAAATATCTCAGAGTAAACTGTTACATGACAGAAATACCGAGTCTTCTTGAAAGATCTGCCATGTAACCTGGCAAGACATTTTCTTGGCAGTAGAGTGGGTTTAAGTTTGTATTAAAAGAGGTAAAGTTGGACTTATTTCTTCAGGAACCCTAAGAAAGACTTCCCAACTCCAAAATCTGCTGTCTGGGTTCATTTTAGCAAGGATTTCCATTCTGTAATTAAAGATATGGTTTAACATATAAACATCCCTAGGAGCAGTTAAATAGTAATTCATATTGAAGAATAAATATCTGATATTTCATTCTTTCCTAAGGGCAAATTTGAACAAGGAGAAGAGTGATAAAAGAGTACTGGACAATTGTCAAATATGAGAATATGGAAAGAGTTTTGAAAGACAAAAGTACAAGAACATATTCACACTGTGAATCAGCACAAACTCTGCTCTTAAAAACAAATATAATAGAAATCTATAAATATTCCATTTAATAAAATATCTCTGAGAAAAGAGGTTTCTAACTCTTTGACATTCTGTTCACTTGGCTAGATATTGTTTGTTCTGATAACATTTAGATTTATTCTATAAAATACCTCAAGAAAAAAGAACTATATTGATATCACTGACTGTAGGCCGCATCATTCAAAAATGCAATGGACAAAACACTATCATCATTTTTCAAGAACTGTGCTATCTCATAGACTTCATCTTTAGCATTGTCAGCAACACAGAGTACATCTTCAATCTTTTTTTTTTTTTTTTTTTTTGGTAAAGTTTGTTCCATAATATTTTTGAATGAAAACAAGTACTTTCTTATTCAGCTGTGATGAAGAGTAAAAGAACATTTCTTCAGTTGCTGGAGTGGTGGTGGGTGGGAGGGATGGGGTGGCTGGGTGATAGACATTGGGGAGGGTATGTGTTATGGTGAGCACTGTGAATTGTGTAAGACTGATGAATCACAGACCTGTACCTCTGAAACAAATAATACATTATATGTTAAAAAAAAAAAAAAAAGAAGATAGTAGGAAGGGAAAAATGAAGGGGGGGAAATTGGAGGGGGAGACGAACCATGAGAGACTATGGACTCTGAGAAACAAACTGAGGGTTCTAGAGGGGAGGGGGGTGGGGGGATGGGTTAGCCTGGTGATGGGTATTAAAGAGGGCACGTATTGAATGGAGCACTGGGTGTTATACGCAAACAATGAATCATGGAACACTACATCAAAAACTAATGATGTAATGTATGGTGATTAAAATAACATAATAAAATAAAATTAAAAAAAAAGACCATTTCTTGGTAGCTCAGACATGAGGAACTTGGAATGGATGTAACACAATTAGATTCTGCTGTTTTTCATTAATTCATCTATTAAATATATATTAAGAATTAATTATGTTATGACATAGTGGTTGTATTAATTTTCTAGGCCTGCCATAACCAAAAATACACAGACTGGATAGCTTAAACAACATACATTTACTCTCTTGGTTTTGAAGGCTAGAAGGCTGAGATCAAGGTGTCCATGGGTTGGTTTTTCCTGAGTGGTGTCTCCTTGGCTTGCTGATGGCTATCCCCTTGCTGTGTGTCCTCACATTTCTTTTTCTTTTCCTGTGCATGTACCTCTCTGATGTCTCCCTGTGAGACCAAATTTCTTTCATATAAGGATTATCAGTCATATTCCATTAGGGTCCATTCTAATGATTTCTTTTTAACCTAATCACTTCTTTGAGGGTCCTATCTCCAAATACAGTCACAATATGAGGAACTGGGATATAGAGCTTCAGCATAGGAATTTGGGGAGGGACACAATTCAGCCAGTAAACGTGGTAATCCCTTGGGATACTAGGAATCAAACAAATATGATCCCAGTCTCTGCGGTGCTTATATTTTAATGGGGGAAGGGTTTTAATATGTGGGTCAACATATTTAAAGATTGCTGTTTGTGGGTGCCTGGGTGGCTCAGTTGGTTAAGCGACTGCCTTCGGCTCAGGTCATGATCCTGGAGTCCCAGGATCGAGTCCCGCATCGGGCTCCTTGCTCAGCAGGGAGTCTGCTTCTCCCTCTGACCCTCCCCCCTCTCATGTACTCTCTCTCTCTCATTCTCTCTCTCAAATAAATAAATAAAATCTTAAAAAAAATAAATAAGATTGCTGTTTGTGATAAAAAAATATTTAAAAAATAAATAAGAACAAAATGCCTTATGCTTCAATAATGTGGTTAGTTGATGTCTTTCCAAGGTGGTGAAATCCCATCTAGAAGATGGGATGAGCCCTCCACTGAACCTGAGAAACCTTTGTGCCCAGGTGGAACAGTTCATGTGATAAGGCTCTCGGAAGGGAGAAACCTGTGTGTATCCAAGAACATTATCATAAGCTATGTTGCCAGACTATAGTGAATGAGAAGAGAGCTATCATGTAAGTTTGTAAAGACTAGCGGAAGCTATTTGGCACAGAATATCATTGGCCATAGCAAGTAGAAGGGTGATAACCTAAGATTGAAAAATAATTGAAGGGTTATAACAAGAAGAACATAATTAATTTATATCTTTAAAATGTTATATTGCTCTATTGGATATCAATTGGGCAGCATAAAGGAAAAAATAAAGGATTTTGCAGTAATTTGGAGATGACATGGTGGTTTGGAGTAAGAAGTAGTGAGAGGAAAACAGTGAATAGAATTAAAACATTTTGGAGGAAGATAAGTGGTCTTGCAGTTAGGCCTCATTCCATGTCAAAAACTGTGAAGGATTTGAAATTGTTTTGTTTTGTTTTGTTTTCTAGATACAAACTAAAAAGCTAGCCTGTCACCATTCCATTGATGTGGGCAGAAGACACAAAGCTCTTGGGTTCAAACCAAGAAGCTAGCCTGTTGCAGTTAATAAATGCCGGCCAAAGACACCAGAATCCTAAGGCAGTGATGAAGGGAATTATTAGTCCCAGCATAACTGGTAGCCAGAGTATTGGCATTTTCTTGTACCAGTTCACTGACTGCCAATTCCCACAGAGTCACATGAATAGGTCCTAGTGACACCTGGACATGTAATGAGGAATGTTCCAGGGGAGGATCTCTGAGATCAGGGAACTCAAACATTTTACAATGGGCAGTAAGCAAACTTGCTTTTTGCTCTGGAAGGAAATACTATGTATATTGTAAAAGACTGTAAGCAAACCTATTTTCTGCTGTGTCAGGAACACTATCTCTGTCTTCTGAGGCTATGTGTAATATAAATGTCCTTGAAAAAGTGCCCAGAACAAAAGGGTGATCAGGACCACTGCTCTCAAGATCTGCATAAACATGAGATATCTATATGGAGAATTGTTTCCCAACAATATCCAACCCTTCTTTCTACGCTGTCTCAGCTTCTGGCAAGTTTCCCCATGAGTACACTGTTCCATCAGCCACTCTGATTAATCTGACATGTTGGGAACAAATCTGTTCAGTTTGTCTCATGCAGCATTTAATTAGGGCTACTATCAATAGGACTCCAGCAGGATGAGACCAAACTACAGTATTCACTTCAACCATACCCCCCAAAGTCGTAGACCCCAAAAAAACTGAAATAGAAAAACTAAAAGCCATTAGATTTTTCCTTAGAAAACCAAGTTGCTTAAATTTACTTTAAGAAATGAAGTTACTTAAATTTCTGTTGTGCCATTTTTTTTCACCTGAGGCACTAATGGACATAGAACATGATCTATTAGCCCAGACTAATATATAATTGCTCAGACTTTACCATGGCTTATGAGGAGGTATCTGTGGCAAGTCTCTCATCCATAACAATACTGGCCAATGAGCTGAGGCTGACCTGAATGCCTTCTTTGGTTTAAAGTGGTGTAGTTGATCTCTTCAGCTAAAGTCAGGAACATCTGTACCAACTTCTATAATTGGATCCCTCCTATTATAAGAATAACAGCCTTCAGGGTGGTATAAATGAGTAAGATATCTCTCCAGGAAGCTCTCCAGAGTAACCAAGGTGGTGGTACTTTGAAGAGGTCTCCGTCATTGTCTAAGAGTTAAATCATCTTTTGGTGGTATTTTCTTAAACATGTGAAGATCTCCAGTGATCACCTCTAATGTGTAAGCCACTATGTTTCAAGAAGGAGGCACGTTAATGGCTGAATTTCCATTTAGAAGTACAGTCAAGGAAGTGTGCATGGTAGCACTCAACCTTGTAAAAAATTGTTGGGGACCCCCAAAGAGGATCTACTTCTCTCAGTGCCTCCAGCATGTCCTCTAGACTAGCAGATATGGCTAAGGCTTTCCAATTCATTTCAAATAATTAACTTTTGTCTTTGTTTTTGGAGAAACTGCTGATAGAAATCAGTACAAATTGTCTTCTTTGTCCATTGTTTCCAACAAGTAAGGAGTGGGTAGGAGAATGGCAAAGGAGACGATCCAGACAGAAGTGGTAGCAGGTATTCTGTGAAAGATATGTTGGAGCTGGGGCCATATCCTGCTATATCTGATAGAATTCTTAGTAAAATTAAAGGGAATGGCAATGAAATCATGGTCAGAGCCTCTGAGAAATGATGACCAACCCAGAAGTTACTTAAATTTAAAGGAATTACAACAGTTTGGGAAATGTACACTGATGCATTTTCTTCATGAGTCAGTCTCTAGAAGAAACTTCCAAAGACAAAGATTATAAATGTCCCTTCATTCTCTGTACCACCAAGCATCTAAGATGTTCCCTCTGCAAGTGCTGGGTTTTTTACTCATATTCCACCACCACAAAATCAGTACATTCCATCCCAATAGCTCTAACTTCCCCTACCTCCCAGTTATCTTTTACTTATATCCAAGCTTTTAGTTTAAAATGGCTAGGTGCAAGAGGGAAAAGGTATTTCATAAATTTACATGGAATCACTATGTCCCTACTTTGGCCTGTGTGGCTACTATAGGAGGACTGCATAGTGACTTAGTCAAGTGGTCATTATACTGATGAACTAGGACCACATCATTCCAACAAGAGAATCCAGGTTTCTGAAGTAGATTTATGATTGAATCTTCTGGGTCCCCTTTGGGAAGACTGACACCTGGAGAACATACTGACTAGACTGGTTTAGAGTTGCTGTTAGGAGAAAGAAGGAAGTATCATGCCTAATAATGGTCAGGGTTGAAATCTAACAAAAAATTTGAAAGTCATTTTCTATTGATTTCATACTGATCATGATCCAGGAACTGGCTGTGAGTAGATAATCCCTTATTCAGAACAGCAACATTCAGTGTGTTTTTTTTTTTCTTGATGGCTTCCACAGCAATAACAGAGATGGCCTCTGTGGACCTATTTTATAAAGGAGGCATGAAGTCAATACAATGGTCATTTGTAAGTCAGGAGCTGATTCCCTCTGAAAACACTGCGCAATATTTTATCTACTCATGTGAAGGGTCAGAGCACCTCAGGGGAAGAGGTTGGGAGATTCCATAATATTTTTCAGGTCTTCAGGAAATACATCATTGACAGAGGAGTACATTGAGGAATGGGTCATGGGGATAATCTTTGTTAGCATATAAAATATAAATCTATGTCTAATAGTATTTCCTGGATGAATGATTTAATACTTCATCTTGTTGTGAATCTGACAGTAAGGTGTGGTAACCCTGCCTTTCAAACTACATATAACATGTAGATGTAGAGTTAAAATTTAATAAATATGTATTGATTTTGAAAAAGACATTTAATATGTATATGGAGATTCAAAGGCAAACACTATTATATCCCTGATCATTTCTGGATGAAACACTGACTTCCAAGTAGGATAAATGAATACTGAAATGACCCTATGTAGTATTAGATGAGGCAAACTTAAGTATTAAGAAGTAGTGCCATGTTTAATAGGGAAAAATCACTGACATTTCATTAATATGTTTGTAGTATTAAGTAATCAATTAACAAAGATTTACTATGCTTGATTTGATTCATATGCAAAAATGAAACTATCCAGGGGCATAGAAAATATGACAACCTCTATATGATAGTATTCTCTAAGAAATGTTTCGCCATATTTTGTTACTTGATTCCTGTTACATTTTCACTATGTGAATCCCGTTTGACACACAATGTGCTGGTGGAGGTGGAGTGGATGGGTAGGGCAAGTATGCTTTCACCCTCTTTGGTTTTCATGAAATCAGAAATAATAAGCAGTAAATTATTAGAGTGGCAACCCTCCAAATGAGATGTGATGTTTCAAAACATATCTTAGTATTCTCCCCCAAACTGGGAATACTAATATTTTCCAGATCTCCAGCATAATAATTTTATCAAGTTAAAATCTGGATAAATTAATCCACAAGAGTAGCTTTAATCAAAGAAAAACAAAACATATGTGGTCCCAAAGCTGTCAGTCAAACAAAAAGAGGGACAGTAAAAGGAAATGAGATGAGATGAGGAATGAGATACTGAAACAGAAGAGAGTCCATTTGGAACTAGGGAAAGGGGAGGGAGATTGTCTGTAAACTTTGTTAGACATGGTGATCAAAGGAAAAATATACATATATCTGCACAAGGTGCAATACCCTGAGGGATGAGCAGCATGAATAGAGCTTCTATAGAAATCTATGAGGGGATCAGGCAAGTAGCACTTAGTCACTGGTCTAGTTAAATAAAAGGAAAAGGTGAATGTTAAAGTAATTGTTTTGCCAGAGAATTATTTTCTTTTGAAACAAATCCAATCATCTAGATCCTTTAATTAAAATTACTACAATGCTAACAGCAGCAAAATAAAACCTCTGTTAATTCCTCAATTGCAATTAAGTTACTCATCTCTAGTAACACTAGCACTGTGTTACAATGATCTTTATACCATGCTTTTCTTTTCCTTTCCTTTCCTTATCTTTCTTTATTTCCCTTTCCTTTCCTTTCCTTTCCTTTCCTTTCCTATCTTTCTTTTTTCTTTTCTTTTCTTTCTTCCCTTTTTTTTTACTCTTTCACTTGGAAAATTTCTACTCCAACTATAGAATCAATTTCATGGAAAAGTCCTTGAGCTCCTTCAAGCAAAGTTCCTTCTTTTTTGCCTACTTAGTCATGGTTTGGGCTGTTGTTAGAGCACGAACCCATATGGTACTGTAATTTATGTTCATTTCTTCTCCACATCCCCCCTCCCACCCCCATCACAGAAAACTCCTCCGGGGCAGAGATCGTGACTACTTCATCTCTCAGTCCATCCTTCTGTAGCAGTGCCTGGCATATCACATGTATTAGTTAAATGAAAATTGTCAAAGAAGTTTTTCTTTTCCTGAATTACTGGATGTGAGTAAATAAATGGATATTTTATAGGGCAGAGCAAAAGTGCTCTTGAGGGACAGTCAGTATTTGGAGCAGGAAATAGCATTATCAGATGCTCTGAGATTGTATTGTGATGTATCTAGAGGTAGAGGAAGAGACCTCTCTCTGTCTTTGCCCCCCTAGTTACTAGTTATGCTGTCACTGAAATAGGCTCTTGGTTTACACACAAACATGAGTGTTGATCAGAACTGGTAACTGAGTTTGGGGTTCCCCCTGCTGGACTTTTTCTTATTTTTTCATCACTGCCTTCTTAAACATCAAGAAGCCCCAGACAATAGACTAATTGTTGCAGGTACTTAGGGCTCTTCAGTTTCTGAGTCCTTAATCAATATTCCTAATTTGTTGATTTCTAAGAATTATTCAATATATTACTATTGATCATACCATATGCTTAGGCATGTAGAAATTGTATAGATGGAGATCGATTAAGAGTATAAAATATTTGTCTCAAATGGCACAAATCAGAATCAGACCTATAAATACAGAGAACAATCTGATGGTGGCCAGAAGGGGTGGGTGAGGGATTGAGCATAATAGGTAAAGAGGAGTGGGAGGTATAAGCTTCCAGTTACAGAATGAATAAGTCACGGGAATAAAAGACACAGCATAAGGAATATAGTCAATGATATTGGTGAAGTATCAGGGCAGCTGGTAGCCACAGTTGGGGTGAACAGAGCATAATGTAGAAACTTGTTGAATCCCTATGCAGTACACCTGAATCTAATGTAACACTGTGTGTCAACCATACTCAAAAAAATTATACAACTTTAAGTGAAAATGACTTCAGTATTTTTAAACCTCTTTTTTCTTGTTTTCATACAGAAATTTGCATAGTACCTGTGGACCTCCTGAGGTCTATTGACAAATACATTTTATTTTCCTCTTTTTTGGCATGTGGGTGTAGGGTTGCACTTTCTTGGGTCCATGAAGTTAAGCATGGCTATTTGACTTGCTTCAGTAAATGAAATGGATGGTGCTGGTCACTTTGAGTGAAAGTCTTTAAGTTCTAATTTTTGATTCGTAATTTTCCCTCTCTTCACAGTCTAAGTGCCAAGCAACATTCCTTATGGAAGCTAGGTCAGCTTGGCTCACAGAATAAGAATGATGTAAGTCAAAAGCCCTCCCTGTGCTTCCCACCCATCTTTCATACACATTGACCTGAAATGATACCAATTGTGAGTAAAAAATAAACCTGCATTGCAGGAAGTCACAGAGATTTTTGGCTTGTTATCCCTGCAACTCAACCTGGGTTATCTCAACCTACACAGTACCAAATATAAAAGTGAAAATAGCCACTTTATCTGTGTTACATTCCATTTCTTTATCACAATCACATAACATTGTGTGGAGTAAATGAGGTTACTAGTCCCCAGGAATTTGAGTGACTATTAGTTTTCATTCATTCCACCTTCATCAACTCATGAGTAAACATTATTTCTACCAGGGGGAAAATAATTGGATCTGCACAGAATCAAAAATATTTGTTTATAACACCTCCAGGAGAAAATTAAATAAGTTTAGAAGCATATTTTGCTTATATGTATTATTCAAATGACACCCTCAAGCATCCCCATGCATTTTGGTAGAAGCTGTGATTGCACAAAGTGAAAGGGTACTATGTTCTGTTCGTTGTCCCCTAAATTTAAAGCCACAAGTTCTTGTCCTGAATTTTCTGGATTTTTACTTTATTTGGTCATGCTGATGATGTTAGGGGAAAAATAAACAATAGAAATGTTAATAAAAATGAGAATCTCTGAATGTGACACAATTTGAGAAACTACAGGGTACCATCAAAACTAAATGGCTCACAGATCAGAGGAGAGGCTTAAGAATGATAAGGATGAGGGTCACATTGCAAACAGAAAAATGTTCTACCAGGAACAAATAGAAATAAACAATGATGTGGTAATAATCATCATTACCCATAATTAAGAAGGGTTACAAGTTATGGCTGTTCTCTGCTTCCAAACAGTACCACTACCATCTCATGCCAAATGGCACCCATGCATTCCCTAGAGGTAAGGGTCCCAACAAAGAGAGCCGTGGCTATCCAACATTTTATGACAGAGAAAAATAATATCCCCCAAGCTCATATCCATTCCTAAAATAACCGTCCATTTCCCTTATGGTTATTTAAAACTTCTGCAATTTTCAAAGCTCAATTTCAATAATCTCACAGAAAAGTGATACGTCACCTGAGGGAAAAGAGAAATAGTTTCCTTTTGGGTCCTTTCTTTTCTTTTCTTCCTTAAAAAATAATCCTATAACACTTAACCATATACACACACTTGTATATTTGGAAAAATATAGAGCTATAGAGGGTTCTTGATTCACCCTCACTCTAGTATATGCACACACACACACACACACACACACACACACATTGGTAAATGAGTTAGATGTAACCCTTTCATTCCATTCATTAAATATTTTCACCCACACATTTACATAGAAGCAGAGGGGTCTTCTGAGAGGGATACTAATACTAATATGACCTCTTTCAAAATTACCATTATCCGATGAATTGGGGTGGGCCTGCCCACAGACAGAATTAGAGGATAAATATAGGGAACTCACAATGTGTACCGGAGGAGATAGGATCCTTGGCCTCTGTCTTTTTAGGCCAAAAGCCCATGAGCTCATTGATTCTGGCTCTGTAAAGTGGCTGGTAATCAAATCTGTGCCACCCCTGGCATCTGAAGGAAATCTCCCTCCTTAAGGAGTTTGGTTATAACAGACATATCCAGAAATGTAATATATGGTGTCCAGGTCATTACAGTGTGGTTTATCATTGCTCAAGTCTAAGTCTTAATGGAGGGATAGCCTTTGAGGAATTACTGTGACCACATAGATTGGCTCAGTTCTAGCCTCAGAGTGGCTGGACAGCAAGTGTGGAGTCAGAAATCAGGGTAGGTAACTCAAATGTGCCTCATCTCTATAGTCTCCCCGCGCTCAAGCAAGTAGCAGGGCTCAGCAAGGACAACAAAGATAGGAGGATCAGAACAGCAAAGGACAATTCTGCAGTCAAGGCTCCTTTCCTCCTAGGGTATCCAGGGCTCTTCCCAGTAGTGAACATAAGAGCTCTATGACTGTAAGTTTGCAATACATTGGTTTCTGAGAAAACTTAATTCTCAACTGTTGACTCAAAAATTTTTTTTGATCAAGTAAAGTAAGTTGAAAAGGCAAACTGCTTGTTTCATTTATTTTATTTTCTTAACTAGGCTCTGCGCCCAATGTGGAGCCCAATGTGGGGCTTGAACTCACGACCCTGAGATCAAGACCTGAACCAAGATCAAGAGTCAGACGCTCAACTGACTGAGCCACCCAGGTGCCCCCAAACTGCTTGTTTTAGAGGTAGACACCACTGTGTCAAAGTCTTGGTAGGGTTGCAGAAGGGGTTGGTGAGCCAAGCATATTTATAAGGTTTTGGTTTCTGGAATCAGGTGATTTAATGCAAGTCTTCAAGGTGGGAAGTGACTGAATTTGGGCCAAGACGATGAAAGACATATTCATTTAGAAATATTGGACGCTATGAGGTGAGAGTCTGGAAGTGAGTTGTGGTATGTGTATATTGTCTAATAAGCAAGCTATATATCCAGATGAGCAATATATTGTCCTGATTGAAGAGGCGTTTGCTCAGAGAGACAAATTATTGTCATAGGTTTGCAGAATTTTTCTGATGGAATATTGAGGTTCTCTATTGTTTATAGCCTTGACTTTATGAGTTAAAAAGCAAAGTAACAAATAGTCATAGAAGTCTCAAATCCTATTCCCAATGATTAAGTTCTATGGACACAGGTAATCCCAATTCTAAAGACTAGTCTTTCTTTTGTTTATATTTCCACTTTTAATCTATTATACCAGAGGAAAAAGTATTTCTACTTTGAGTGGTAAGCAGTGGTGTGTGAATGAAGTTGTCTCATATAAGCTTGTGAAGAGCCTATTGGTAGCATCTCTTTAAAGTTCATGTTCAGTGTTGTTACCACCAGCTTGACATTAGCTGGTGGGTGTATTCAACTCCTTAGAATTGTCAAACACTCCAAATCAGGGTGTGTGTGTGTTTTTTCCCCTTCTTTTTTCTTTCAGAGAGACAGTCAAACATTTACCAGGATACTCTTGTACGAAAGGTAATGCAAGGTACTGTCATTCCCACATACACTCCTCCAGGTGGAGACTGCAACCATTGGCTACAGTTGAAAAAAGGAATGTTCTGGAGTACCCAGCACTTCTTAAAGGTAAACACTTTACATTGATACAGACTGGATGGGTGAGTCTCAGTTCTACTCTAGATTCAAACAATGAAGATAATTAGAACTGACTTCTAATGTTTCAGTAAACACCTTTACTATTGATACTTAAAGCAGGAAGGAGGTCCTTCATTCAACTAGGGTTATTTTAGATGTGGTTAATGTGAGTTCTAATTTTCAATTTTAATGTAAGCCTGGAAAGGGCATTATAAAACTTTTGAGGGTGATGGAATTTATATACTGATCATGGTGTTGGTTATAAAACTGCATGCCTAAAGTGGATGAGTTTTATTGATATAAAGTATATTTCAATACACCAGAATTTATGAAAGAAATGTAAGGTTCACCTTATTTCTATCTCAAATCTAATAAAGAGAGAGACAGAAAGATTGATCTATTGCTTCCTCTTTATATTATTAATTTCTTTAACAAAAGTATTTTGTAATCTAGGAAACCCATGATAACGTAAAAAAATGTATAATTTATAGCCATACCTTAAAGATAAACTTTTGGTGGATTAGCCAGCTGATGCTAGAAATATCTTGTCTAGAAAGTGGATTTGGGATAGAATACTGGGTATGTAGTATCCATTAACATTTAACTTGTTTGGAATAACTTTAATTTTACTAGATTTATAGAAAGATAACAGTATCAGTTTGATGTGAAAATTTAGATCAGGGTTTCTCATATTTCTGTTGCTAAGAACAACCTGGATTCCCAAGCCCTCTCCCTACAATTTGTTAAGGAGGTCTGGGGCCATGCCTGGATGTCTGACTTTAACAAGTATCCCAAGTGATTCTTCTGATTTGGTAAATTTAGGTAATACTTGTATAAACTTCCAAGAAATTTTCTGATATCACTGAATCTCTTAATAGGGTTTACTTACTAGGTTTTTAAACAAAAAAATAGTTTGCTCCTATTCTCAGACAGAATAATGGGAAGAGAGAGAGCAGTTATAATCCCAAATAAGATATATCCCATTTTTTCCAATGCAAAAACTAAAAAAAAAAATTATTTGCTCAAGGGAAGCTGAGCAGATTCTACTACTTCTCCTTACCCCACTGGCTATGCCAGCTCATAATATCTTTTAAATCCTTCTTTCTACTCTATGAGGATCTATGAGGATCAGATGTTAGGACACATCTGTTATTTTTTAATTACTGGAAAACACTGGGAAGATGAACAAATCTCAGATTTAAAATGTATTTGACCTAGAATTTAATCTGATTATAATTTTTAAAAGGCAGCCTTTCCAAACACTTGGAAAACACCTTAAGAAATGAGATCTTCAACCACACAGTTACGAACTTTATTTTTCAATTCTGCAAAGTACTTTTATGTTTGAGTCATTTATTTTTATCAGTTCTTCAATGTCCTTAGGATAAAGAAAATATACACTACCTCTACTTCCTAATGAGTTCCTACATTTGTGATATGGATTCATTTCATAATTTATATACTTTTGTATTAGGATGATTAATCATATATAGGAAAACCAGATAATTATCCTCAAGTTGCTAATGACGAAAAGCAGGTCAGGTATTTAAAGGTAATGTCTACTGATGTAAACTTTTGCATCTGGCTTGAGTAACAGGTAATTTTTGTTCATGCCATTGTTGTATTAAATTTAAGCATAAAACTCCTGAGCATTTTATAAATACAAAAGAGCATTATAAATTCATTCAAACTCCTTGCACAAAAAAAGACTAGGTAACCTTCAAATTATCTTCTAAGTTAATGATGTGTTTTTCATGTGCATGTCAGTCTCACTCATATCGAACTAAATATATTTCTTCTACACCTGATCCGTAATGTATGCTGTGCTTTGTGCAAACACAGCATGAAGGAATATTTACCATAAAGTTAATAGAGATCATTTAGCTGGCCGTGATACAAAGGTGTTTTCCATTTGTTATCGACACACACTGGAACACATCAGGTGTGAAATCCATAATTTAAAGCTCAAGAGTAATTTCAGATAGACATCCATCATACACATTTAATTGTCAGTTTAATATTACATTTCCATAAAGATGAATTATTAATGAGGTAAAAAAACAAATTATAATCACCAGCAAAAGTTACCTCATATTACTCAAAAACATATTAGTATTGAGATCTCAATTTTTCAATGATGAACAAGAAATCCATTAAATTAATCAATAATATTAAAATATACAATAGCATTGTGTAGCTGATCTATGCAAAGTATCCATATTTTATGCATTATTTAGATTTTTAATTTTCTTGTTTCTGAAGTTTTTGATTTACAGAAAAATTGTGAAGGTAGGGAGTTCCCCAAAGTATATCCCACCCTAACCCTATTATTAACATCTTACATTAGTACATTTGTTAAAATGAATGAACTACTATTGATAATTATTATCAACTCAAGTCCACAATTTATTTATATTTCCTTATTTTTTACCTAACGTCCTTTTTATGTTGCATCATCCCATCCAGGATACCACTTTACATTTATTTATTTATCATGTCTTCTTAGGTTCCTATAGTCTGTGATAGCTTCTCTAAGTTCCTTGCTTTGATGGCCTTGGTAGTTTGAAGAGTTATTGATCAGGTATTTTAATAAAATATCTCTCCATTGGAATTTGTCTGATTTTTTTTTCATGATTAGACTATGGCAATGGGTTTTTGGGAGGAAGATGATAGAAACAAAATGCCATTATCATCACATCAAATCAAATATACAAATGTCAATATGACTCCAGATGCTAACCTTGATCCTCTGGATGAGGAAGGATTATCGGGTTTCTCTGTCGTAAAGTTATTCCTCCCTGCCTTTTCCATCATGCACTCTTTGGAAGGAAAGAGGGAAGAGTTATGCTCCACATCCTAGAGACAGAGTATCTTCTTCATGACAGATGTCTTCCTTTATTTTTTTATTTAATTGCTCAATTATACCAATATGGACTCACAGATATTTATTTAATACTTTGGATTATAATCCAGTTATGTTACTTAATTTGTTGCTCAAATAGTTCCAGCTTTGGGCACTGGGAGCTTGTTCAGTTGTCTCCTATATGTCTTTTAACATATCCAATAATTGTGATATATTTTTTTAACAGTTTCTTAATTTCTGATACTCTAAGAAGCTCATCTTGCATATCTCCTGTCCCAGTCTACTATGAGGCATTTCTACAAGGAGTCCTGGTTCCTTGTAATTGAGAATAATATTAGAAACCAAGATCTGAGTGCTGGGTATGCTTAGTGTTACTAACGTGTCACTGCTTCTAGGCCCTCTCAGTTGACAGAGGAAGGAAATATATGTGTGTATGCTAATCTGTGTATATATACACTTATCTATAAATATTTCTGTATGTAACCATGTGCAATGCTGTTATAAACCAACCATGAAGTCTTGCTGAGTCTCCATCTCTGCTGATCCATTTCACATGTATCATTTTAGCCTCCTCCCCTTGCTCATCTATGAATTCCCATAGCAACAATGACAAACCTGACTCCCACCATCCATCTGCTTCATTGTTCAATACCAGTATACATGTACGATGGAAGCAGAACTGTTAACCTATTCCTCAGTGGGAAACAACTTACCACCTAGAGTGCAGTGCTGATGTGCAGATAAGTTGCCCTTTAGTATAACAGTACTAAATACAGTACTTAGATCATCACCCACCCCCCCATCTACTTCAATGAGGTTGTTTCATTCATTTTTCATACAATTTGTCTCTTGTCCCAGTCTGCATTCCTTCCAAGGGTCACTGGCTTCCTAAATGATTTTTTAAAATTTTTGCACACATTAAGGTTCACTCTTTGTGTTGCAGTGTTCTATGGATTTAGATAAATTCATCGAATCACGTATAAACCATTACAGTAACATATAAAATAATTTCAATGCCCTAAAAAATCCCCTGCATTTGACTTATATAAACTTCTTTGATCCCCCAAGCCCATAGAAACTGCTGGTAAGCCTACCACCTATTTTTGTATTTTACAGACTTCACATAATTGGAATCATATAGTATGTAGCCTTTTCAGACTAACTTTTTTCACTTGCCATTATACATATAGGCTCCCTCCATGTCTTTTGTGGCTTGATAGCTATTTTTTATATTGTTGGATAATATTCCACTGTATTAATGTACCAACATTTGTTTATCCATTCACCTATTGAAGAACATACTAGTTACTTCCATTTTTTTGGTGATTATGAATAAAGCTGCTATAAATATTTATGTGCAGGTTTTTGTGTGGACATAAGTTTTCAAATCGGTTGGAAATAATTAGGAGAACAATTGCTGAATCATGGGTAAAACTGTTTAGCTTTGTAAGAATTGCTAAACTCTACTCCTAAAGTGGTTGTAGCATTTTGTAGTCCCACCAGCAACAAATGATTGCTCTGCAACCACCCCAGTAATTGGTATTGTTAATTTTGGGAATATTAGCCATTCTAAAGGTTACATAGTAGTATCTCATTGTCTTAATTCATGATTCCCTAAAGACAAATGATGTTGGGCATATGTTCATATACTTATTTGCTATTTGTATATATTCTTTAGTGAAGTGTCCATTTAGAACTTTTGCCCACTTTCATTAGTTTTTAATTTTATTTTTGAGTTTTAAGGGCTATTTTTGTATTCTGGATACAATCCTTTATTAGATGTGCGTTTTGCAAATGATTTTACCCAATAAGTTCATTGTATTTTATTCTCTTGACAGTGTATTTGACAGAGCAGACATATTTAATTTTAATAAAATCCAATGTAATCATTCTTTTCTTTTGTGGATCACACTTTTGGTATTATATCTTTTTTGTTTGTTTTATTTTGTTTCAACAGATTTACAATTTTAATAGATTCAGGGTATTAAAAAGCAATTGACTGATAAGCCAACTGTTTGTTCATTTTTAAAATGAAGAAAATGATAATACTTGGCAAAAAGTGTTGTTATGAAGATTAAATGTATTAATATGTATATAAAAGTGGTGGAACCATCCCTGGCACAAAGTAAGAACTCGATAAATACTGGGTATTAGTAGTGGTGGTGGTATTGATTAGCTGGTAGTAGTAGTTGTAGTAGGATTGCTAAAATAAATGAAGATCACCACCACTGTAGTTAGTATATCTGAGCCAAATGCATTGAGTTAGTGGCGAATGCCCATCAATTTTCAATTACCTAACATTTAGCTACAGAAGGTCAATAGCGACTGGCTGATAAACGGGTTAGTATGTGGTATGAAAATTCCCACCAGAAACATGGAGGTAATTGGTTTTGAGTGAAATAGTTAATCACCTTTTCCTGATTCTCCCTGAGGAAAAACAAGAAGTTAAGATAAACATTAAAAAATGTGTTACCATGCAAGAAAAATAAAATAAAAATTGTAATAGATTTAACCAAATTTCTTTCCAAAAGAAAATGTAAAAATGTATACTTTTTCTGATAGCAAATGAACATGTTTCCATATCCTTATTTTAAAACTTTAACCTTAGATATTTTAAAACTTTAACTTTAAAACTTTAAATACTTAAATAAAATTTAATGTATTTTATCTATTTTTCTTTTTTTAATCCCAGTATAATTAACATAAAGTGTTATATTAGTTTCAGGTGTACAACATAGTGATTGAACAATTCCATATATTACTCGGTGCTCATCATGGTAAGCGTACTCTTGATTCCCTTCACCTATTTCACCCCCCCCCCCACCACCACCCCTCTGGTAACCATCAGTTTGTTTCCTATAGTTAAGAGTCTGTTTTTTTGGTTTGTCTCTTTTTCTCTTTGTTTATTTGTTTTGTTTCTTAAATTCCTCATATGGGTGAAATCATATGGTACCTGTCTTTCTCTGACTGATTTATTTTACTTAACATTATACTCTCAAGCTCCATCCATATTGTTGCAAATACCACGATTTCATTCTTTTTTATGGCTGAGTAATATTCTAGTGTGTGTGTGTGTGTGTGTGTGTGTGTGTGTGTGTGTACCATATCTTCTTTATCCATTCATCTATCAGTGGACTCTTGGGTTGCTGTGGTGTTGTTTGTTATTTCTCCTCTTTCATTTCTGATTTTATTTGAGTTCTCTCTTTTTTGATATTATATCTTATACTTGTCATCAACTCCAAGCTTACATACATTTTCTCTCAGAAGTTCTATAGTTTTTCACTTCACATTTAAGTCTATGATCCATTTTGAGTACATTTTTGTGAAATGGGAAAGGTTTGTGTCGAGGTCATTTATTTTACAAATGGAAGTTCAATTTTCCAGTAACATTTGTTGAAAACACTCTCCTTTATCCATGGAATTGTCCTTGGTCTTTTGTCAAAGCTCAGTTCATTATGTTTCTAAACTATCTACTCTGATCCATTAGTAGACTCTGGTCCATTATTCTGAGTCCATTATTCTACTCTTTCACCAACACTACACTGTCGTAATTATTGTAATCTTGAGACTGGAAGGTGTGAATGCTCTAAATTAATATTTCTGACATTGTATTAACTATTGTAATTCTTTTGCTATTCCATATAAACTTTAGTCAAGTTGTTGTCCACAAAATAGCTTCCTGTGATTTTGACAGGGATTGTACTGAATCTATAGATAAAGCTGGAAAGAATTGACATCTTACAATATTGCTTCTTGCAATCCATGAATGGAAAAATCTTTCCATTTCTACACACTGATGTCTTTCATCAGCATTTAGTAGTCCTCCACATATAAGTCCTTTAGATGTTTTATTAGATTTGTGTTTTATTTCATTTTTTGGTGCTACTATAAATGGTATTTTTTTAATTTCAAGTTCCAGTGATTCATTACTTGTATATAAGAAAATTATCTGTTTTTGTATTTTAACCTTATATCCTGTCACATTACTATACTAGCTTACTAGGTCCTAGAGTTTTGTTGTTGTTGTTGTTGATTCCTTAAGAATTTCCACAAAGGTAATCATGTTATCTACAAATAAAGGCAGTTTTATTTCTTCCTTTTCAATTTGTATACATTTTTATATGCATTTATTATCTTATTTCACTAATTAGGACTTCCAGCACAATAATGAATCAGAAGTATGAGAAAGGACATCCTTGCCTTTTCCTGATCTTAAGGGGAAAGCATCCAGTTTCTTATAATTGAGTATGATATTAGCTGCAAATTACTGTAGATGACCTTTATCAAGTTTTTCAAGTTGAAGAAGTTAACCTGTATTCCTAGTTTGTTAATAGTTATGTTTTAAAAACACGAACATAAATGTTTGTTGGGTTTTGTCAATTTTTTTCTGCATCACAGATAGGATCATATGGCTATCTTCTTTAGATTGTTAATATGATGGATGTGATTCTTGAATACTGAACCAGCCATGCATACCTAAAATAAATCCCACTTGGTTTCAGGGTATAATTATTTTTATACATTAGTAGACTCCATTCACTAATATTTTTTGAGGATTTTGCATCTATGTTCATGAGAGATTTTGGCCTGTAGTTTGCCTCTCTTGGAATGTCTTTATATGGTTTTAGTATTAAAGTAATACTAGGTTTATCGAATGTGTTGGGAAGTTGTACTTCTGCTTCTGTTTTCAGAAAGAGATTTAGGAGAATTGATAGCATTTCTTAAATGTGTGGTAGATTTTCTCCAGTGAAACTCTGCAACATGTTGCTTTCTTTTTAAGAAGGTTATTAATTGTTGTTTCAATTTCTTTAATACATTAAGGTTTATTCAGATTATCTATTTCTCGTAGTGTGAGTTTTAGTTGCTTGTGTCTTTCAAGAAGTTGGTCTTCTTCATTCAAGGAATCAATTTGCGGGTGCCTGGGTGGCTCAGTCATTAAGCATCTGCCTTCGGCTCAGGTCATGATCCCAGGGTCCTGGGATCGAGTCCCACATCAGGCTCCCTGCTTGGCGGGAAGCCTGCTTCTCCCTCTCCCACTCTCCCTGCTTGTGTTCCCTCTCTCACTGTTAAAAATAAAAAATAAAAAAATAAAAAAAAAAAGGAATCAATTTGCAGGCATAGAGTTGTTTGTATTATTCTTTATTACCCTTTTAATTCCCATTGGATCAACAGTGATGATTCCTTCTTTTTTTTCTGGAATTGGTCTTCAATTTTTCTTGATTAGCCTCATTAGAGGTTTATCAGTTTTACTGATCTCATAGAATAATCAGCTTTTGGTTTTATTAATTCTCTCCATAGTATACAGTTATCAATTTAATTGATTTCTGCTCTAATTTTTATTATTTCTTTGGTTTTTTTTTCTGTTTTAGGCTTAAATTTTTATAGTTTCCCTAGGGTGAAAGCTTAGGTTATGACCTTAGAGATACGTTTTTTTTTTTTTCTATTTTATGCACTTATTATGATAAATTTCCCTCTAAGCACTATTTTTGTTGCACTCCACAAATGTTGAAAACATCTGTATGCTGATGATGAGTCTGAATTAGCCAGAATTCAGAATTTAGTCACAAATACCAGTGATTAAGACTGGATTATAGAATAGGGGTTGACAAACTATTCTGTAAAAGATCATATATTAAATATTCCAGAATTTGTTGAGTGTTCTGTGTTCCAAAACAATTTTATTTATAGACACTTGAATTATATGTAATTTTATGTCATAAATATTCTTGTTTTTATTTGTTTAAACATATAAAAATGCAAAAGCTAGGGGGGTCTGGGTGGCTCAGTTGGTTAAGTGTCTGCCTTTGGCTCAGGTCAAGATCCTGGAATCCTGGGATCTAGCCCCACATTGGGTTCCCTGCTCAGCGGGGAGTCTGCTTCTCCCTCTCACCATCCTCCCTCTCGTGCTCTCTCTCTCACTCTCTTTGCTCAAATAAATAAATAACTCTTTAAAAAAATGGAAAAACTATTCTTAGCTCCGGGGCCATACAAAAACAGGCAGTAGACCAGATTTGCCAACATGAGTTGGCAAAATAAAGTCAGTAAAATAAATTCTGTCCGAGTATCTCCTGACTTATGTTATATTAGTGCCAAGTATTGGTTTAAACGTTCAAATATGTTATTATTTTTAGTCTTTCTGAAAAAGATTTACCTATATTATTCTCTCTTTCATGTATTTTTATTTTTTGAGACAAGTTTTGTTGGTTTCTTTCTGGGATCACTTTCCCTTTGAATGTCTCTTTAGAGAGGATTTGATGTAAGGAAATCTATTAGTTTTAGTTAAACTGAAGATTTCTGCCCTCTTTCTTAAATAAAAGAATTTTCAGATACACAAAAAAGTTGAACGTTATTTTTCCTCAGGACTTTGATAAAGTTATTACACTCTCTTCTGGTTAAAGTAAGTTTTGACTTTTGCATAGGAGACAAAATAACCATCATTTTTTCCTGTCTCTTCTTAGAACTATATATATCATGTTGATCCAAAAGCTATGGTCATACGAGAGAATGCAAGAGCCTCTTAAGTAGCCACAAGTGTGCAAAGTGTTTCATTTGCTCTGGTAAAATGGTGCGGGAAATGAGATCTTAGAAAATAAATGAAAAGTTTTAGAAATCCTTGAGTTAAAGGGATTTTGGCACCAATTATTAGCAAGTATAGCTCTCTAAGGTCTTTTTGGAGACTCCTTAAGGGTACAGATTTAAGTAAAATCTAAAAATATAAGGGTTTTCTCTTGGTAATACAGAGAGAGGAGTTATTATTCATGTAAGTAAATGGTAACAATGTTTGACCCTCAGAACCAGAAAGAAAACCTCTAGAAGTCTAAACTGGAATTGTGAGGAGCCTGGATGTCATTATCCCTTGACTTACCCTGCTGCACTAGAGAAATGGTTTTGAAATGAAGGTAACATACTTTGCCATATGGGGTAATACTAGCTATAGTGTTTTATGGCCTCACCAACCCCCTCTGCTTGCAGTGAAGATTTACATATGAGAGATTCAAATATGGCAACCTTAGATAAGTTTGAGAGCAAAGATCGCAGAATACAGGCACTCAAGAGAACAATATATCCATGTTGGTCGTTAAAAGGGCATATTTTCTTTTTCTTTTTTTTTTTCTTTTTTTATTGTTATGTTAATCCCCATACATTACATCATTAGTTTTAGATATAGTGTTCCATGATTCATTGTTTGTGCATAACACCCAGTGCTCCATGCAGACGTGCCCTCCTCAATACCCATCACCAGGCTAACCCATCCTCCCAACCCCCTCCCCTCTAGAACCCTCAGTTTGTTTTTCAGAGTCCATTGTCTCTCATGGTTCTTCTCCCCCTCCGATTTCCCCCCCTTCATTCTTCCCCTCCTGCTACATTCTTCTTCTTCTTTTTTTCTTTCTTAACATATATTGCATTATTTGTTTCAGAGGTACAGATCTGAGATTCAACAGTCTTGCACAATTCACAGCGCTTACCAGAACACATACCCTCCCCAGTGTCCATCACCCAGTCACCCCATCCCTCCCACCCCACCCCCCACTCCAGCAACCCTCAGTTTGTTTCCTGAGATTAAGAATTCCTCATATCAGTGAGGTCATATGATACATGTCTTTCTCTGTTTGACTTATTTCGCTCAGCATAATACCCTCCAGTTCCATCCACGTCGTTGCAAATGGCAAGATCTTATTCCTTTTGATGGCTGCATAATATTCCATTGTATATATATACCACATCTTCTTTATCCATTCATCTGTTGATGGACATCTTGGCTCTTTCCACAGTTTGGCTATTCTGGACATTGCTGCTATAAACATCGGGGTGCACGTACCCTTTCGGGTCCCTACTTTTGTATCTTTGGGGTAAATACCCAGGAGTGCAATTGCTGGATCATATGGTAGCTCTATTTTCAACTTTTTGAGGAACCTCCATACTGTTTTCCAGAGTGGCTCAGGCATGGCTATTTTAGCCGAAGCAGGAATTCTCTAAAGAGTTGTTCCCTTGAGTTAGGTGGTTGGCTTTAGGCCTGCAGGCACACCCGGGGCAAGGGTCCTAGCATCAGAAACAAGAGGTGAGTTTAGAGCTCCCTTCCACACCAGCCTGTTTCTCACTCCCTTTCACGTATGGGACCCTTTCCCGGTCTCTCCTACAGGAGCACTGTAAAATTCCTCCGTCTTCAGGAACGGCAATGTTAGATAAAGGGCAGTAACTATACACCACTGATTCTTGGCCTTAGTAGCCTGGTAGGCGAATGAGCTGCAGCTGGGATTCTTTACAGCCTTGTTCCTTCCAAGTCAGTGTTGAGCACGGAGCATTCCAAGCACACATGGAGCAGCAGTGTTAGCTTCAGGTAGCAAGAGCTGAGTCCAGAGGTGCCTTCTGCCCGGAACTGTTTCTCCCTCGGTTTCACGTATGGAACCCGTTCCCCAGGCTCTCACCCACGGTACCCTGTAGACTGCTTCCTCCGTCTAGAGGTCGACGGTAACGGAAGCACGATTTCTCTACACTGTTGTTTCTTTGTGTTAGAACGCTAGTGATGAGGCTTCCATGCAAAAGTGGGGCCGCAGTGCTAGCTTGAGGAAACACACGGGGAGTCGTGTTCTGCCTTCTGCTGGGGCCTGAGTCTCACTCGCAAAAAGCTTTGGACTCCCTTGCAGGGCTCTCATGCACGCACACAACAAAATGCTTCCACCCTCAGCAGCGGCTGTTTTAGCTGAAGCATGGATTCTCCACCGAGTTTTTCCTTCGAGTTAGGCGGTTTTCATTAAGCCTGCACACACAGCCGGGGCAACGGTACTAGCCCCATAACCATGGTGTGAGTTGAGAGCTGCCTTCTCTCCGGCCTGTCTCTCCCTCGATTTTACGAAATGGAACCCGTCCCCAGGCTCTCACCCCCAGTACACCCTAAACTGCTTCCTCCCACACAGAGGTCGACGGTAGCTAAAGCACGGTTTCTCTTCAGTGTTGTCTCTCCGAGTTAGAACGCTTGCTATTAGACTTCCCTGCAAAAGTGGGGCCACAGTGCTAGCTTCAGGAAACAAGTGGGGAGTCGTGTTCTGCCTTCTGCCGGGGCCTGAGTCCCACACGGAAAATGGTTCTGCACTCACTTGCAGTGCGCTCACGCATGCACACAGCAAAATGCGTCCACCCTCCGGCATGGCTACTTTAGCCGAAGCAGGAATTCTCTACAGAGCTGTTCCTTTGAGTTAGGTGGTTGGCTTTAGGCCTGCAGGCACACCCGGGGCAAGGGTACTAGCCTCATAAACAAGAGGTGAGTTGAGAGCTGCCTTCCGCTCCGGCCTGTTTCTCACTCCATTTCACGTATGGGACCCTTTCCCCGGGCTCTCATACACGAGCACTGTCAAATTCCTCTGGCTTCAGGAACGGCAATGTTAACTAAAGCGCAGTAACTCTGTAGCATTGGTTCTTGGTGTTAGTAGCCTGGGAACTAGGCATCCAGGCACACAGGCTACAGCAGTGCTAATCTCCTCAAACAAGAGGGGAGTCGACAGCAGCCTTCCTTACAGGCCTGCTTCTCACTCCGAGTTACGTTTAGGTTCCATTTCTCATGCTTTCCCGAAAACACACCATAGATGAAGTGCACGCTCAGGAAGGGCGATCTTTGCTGAGGCACGGGTTCTCTACAGTTTTGTTCCTTTGCGTTGGGTGGATGGCACTTAGGACTCCACACACACACGGGAGAGCCGATCTAGTTTCCCGAAACAAGAGTTGAGTCCATAGGTGCCTTCTGCCCATGCTTATTTCTCCCTGGGAATTCTGCTGGGACTCATTCCCCAGGTTTGCACTCAAGCAGAGTTGAAAATGCTGCCACCCTGTGGAGAGGCGAATGAGCTGAAGCTGGGGTTCTTGACCGGCTTCTTTCTGCCAAATCAGTGTGGAGCACTTAGCATTCCTATGCACACATGGAGCAGTAGTGTTAGCTTCAGGTAACAAGAGCTGAGTCGAGAGGTGCCTTCTGGGCTGGACTTCTTCTCCCTCGGTTTCACGTAAGGAACCCGTTCCCCAGGCTCTCACCCACGGTAGCCTGGAAACTGCTTCCTCCCTCAGAGACGTGGATGGCAGCTAAAGCACGATTTCTCTACCCTGTTGTTTCTTCGAGTTAGAACGCTAGCGATTAGACTTCCATGCAAAAGTGGGGCCGCAGTGCTAACTTCATGAAACAAGTGGGGAGGCGTGTCCTCCCTTCTCCCGGGGCCTGAGTCTCACACGGAAAATGGTTTGGGACTCCATTGCACTTCTCTCACGCATGCACACAGCAAAATGCTTCCAGCCTCAGGAATGCCTATTTTCGCTGAAGCAGGAATTCTCTACAGAGTTGTTCCTTCGACTTAGGTGCTTGGCTTTAGGCCTGCAGGCACACCCGGGGCAAATGCATTAGCCTCGTAAACAAAAGGTGAGTTGACAGCTGCCTTCTGCACTGGCCTGTCTCTCCCTCGATTTTACCTATGGAACCTGTCCCCAGGCTGTCACCCACAGTGCGGCGTGAACTGCTTTCTCACACAGAGAGGTCGACGGTAGCTAAAGCACGGTTTCTCTACACTGTTGTTTCTTCGAGTTTGAACGCTAGTGATTAGACTTCCAGGCAAAAGTGGGGCCGCAGTGCTAGCTTCATGAAACAAGTGGGGAGTCGTGTTCTGCTTTCTTCCGGGGCCTGAGTCTCACACAGTAAATGGTTTGGGACTCAGTTGCAGTGCGCTCACGCTTGCACACAGCAAAATGCGTCTACCCTCAGGCATGGCTATTTTATTTATTTATTTTTTTGCTAGAATTATGTATTTTTATTTTCTTTTTTTTTAATTTTTTTATTGTTATGTTAATCCCCATACATTACATCATTAGTTTTAGATATAGTGTTCCATGATTCATTGTTTGTGCATAACACCCAGTGCTCCATGCAGAACGTGCCCTCCTCAATACCCATCACCAGGCTAACCCATCCTCCCACCCCCCTCCCCTCTAGAACCCTCAGTTTGTTTTTCAGAGTCCATCGTCTCTCATGGTTCTTCTCCCCCTCCGATTTCCCCCCCTTCATTCTTCCCCTCCTGCTACATAAAAGGGCATATTTTCAAAGTATGTATCACATACTCACATATATCCTAATGCCACTAAAGGGACAAGAAAAATAAAAATCAGCTTAACATAAGAAAGATGCTTACTATGTGGAATCTACGCTTTAATTACCAGCATGTTCTCTAGAGATGGATGAATGTCATTACAAAAAGATATCATTTTATGTATGCTACTTAAAAAAAAAATTATCTTCTGAAAGGACAAGTGATTTTATTCCATTGTGACCATACCATGTCTACTGGTTTCACTTAGTTTTCCAACTTCATATATATTTAAGTTTAGTGGTTAAACATTGCTATTGATATTTTAATCTACCATTCACACCTGGAAGTTTTACTTCTAAGATTTGGCAAAGAATATGACAACCTGTTAAACAATCTGTGAACTGACTATTGAGGTTTCTGAGTGGTGACATATTCTTTTGAATTTGCCCACCTCCAGTTCCCACTGGAATACTCTTTAAAGTCTACCAAACCAGCTACTTAACACAAGAAATTAAGATATTGTTACATATGCCAACTACTGTGAGGAAATACCCTCACAGAATAGATGAACCAATGTGAGAAGTAATAAATGCCCAGTCTAAGTCAATGAAACAGAAAAAAGGCCAAAATAAAGGAGACAAGAAATGTCTTCTAAGCCATTCCTCACCTATCTCGTTGTACCTCCTACTAGGTACCCTTTCATCATACGTAGACTTTGGTTCTTGTCACTGTCAAAAAAACTTGGCAGCCAATACTCTAAATTGGTACAGTTTCTCAGTATCTCCAAGTAATAACTTCAACTTAAAACTTCATCAGAATTTTCCTTCCTGCAGACACTCGGAATGCATCAACTCCTACATGGGTAAGGCACTCGGCAGTGGCTTGCTTCTTTCTTTGAAATGAGAATATTTTTCTTAAAAAACAAGGTAAATATGCACCATGAAGGTTGAAATCTATCATAAACTATGTTTGCCCAAAAAAGGACTACAAATTATTGTAAAATGTCATTGGACATCTCCCTTTCCTCTGAAAATCCAGAATAGGAGAAATATCTCTCCTTGGTTTAGCGGAGCTATCATAATAGAGTATCTGTTAGGCTTTGTGCAGAAGCAGGAGTATACAGAATTTGTATTACTGGAAACAAATTTTATCTTTAATAGTTTATTTCTCTTTGTTTCTTAGTAAAATAACTCATCTAAATGGATATACCCATAATAAATTTTGGCTTTCTTAATCCTAAAACAGTAAGCTGAGATTTGTTTTCATTGGTTATACTGCTTATGATTTAATTTTTAGCTTAGTTAATTTTTAGGCATATTTTAATGCCATTAAAGAGAGAAACAAAATCTCCAAGTAAGTATAAAGCTTTACTTATTTTCTTCCCACAGATACTTTCCAAACAGGATCATTTTCAACTCTCAGGATTCCTGTAGCTAAGCTAAGTTTATTCCTTGCTGCACTAAAGGAGAACATACTAAGAAAGAAGTACTGAATGTCTCAGTAAGAGGGCATCATAAAAAATGCATTATAAGGTTTTTGAGTTTGTTAGGTGATTTGTGGGAGAGTTCAGGGAAGCGTGGTGTTGCTTTTGAGTGGATGCTGTAAGGAAGAGGAGTAATTCTATGACTGAGCTCCTTTATCTATAAGGTTTGAAGAATCAAAAAAATTTGAAGCTTTAATTGATAAAGAGGCAACAGTCCCTCAGGCATGCTGAGATTTAAGGTTATCAGTATTTTTGTGATTTGCACTGTGACCTTCTTTTTGTTTCTTGTATTTTTTGCTCTCGTTTTATCCTGGTCACTTTAGCACCTCATACGATCAACAGGAGAATACCACGGCCTAGCTGCAAATGCCAGCTCCCAACACCACCAAAGGCTAATTGTTACTGTCAGGTGAGTTCCTGTATGTCAGGGACTGTGTTCATCTTTCTTTTCTTTTCTTTTCTTTTTTTTTTTCTTCTTTTTTAAAGATTTTTATTTATTTATTTGAGAGAGAGAGGGCATGAGCAGGGTTGGGGGGCAGGTAGAGGGGGACAGAGAAGCATCCTCTCTGCGGAGCAGGGATCCCAGTGCAGGACTCGATGCCAGGACCCTGGGATCATCACCTAAGCTGAAGGCAGACACTTAACTGAGCCACCCAGGGCCCCTGTGTTTATCTTTCTCAATCCCTCCCACTTTCCTTCTTTTCCTCATCCCTCACGCCAGTCCACCTTTTAAGTCAAAGGCAGATGAAGCTAGGCACTATGACATCAATCCATTATATCCTGATTTTCACCAGAGTCAAATTTTGCTGATTGAAAGTTTGTTCAGAGAACACTGTCTCTAGCTGGGACTAAGATTAAACTTCCCTGCTCCCTTTGTTCCCAGGTGAGTTTTGAATCCTCCCATGCGGCACTGGCTACACAGTAGCATTTAAGCCTCTGGACATAATATACCGGCCAACGGTAATGTGCACAGTTACCAGAAACAATAAAATGGTTCTTAGTTCTTGTAACAAGTGTTGAAGCCAGGGCCCTAGATAATTAAAGCCCAGGCAATGAAAACGTGTCTTAGTATTTAATGGAGTCTCTTTTAGAAGTAAAGTTCATTTGTTTATTTCTTTGTTTGTTTAACCTAGTCATGAATTGACTGCTCTGGAGTGTGCAGCTCTACCACAAAGTGTTTGCTATAGCAGAAACCTCTCCTTGTCTGGGTGAAGTTGTTTATTTTGCCTTGCCAAATTTTAATCATGATATAAAAGAGGTGTTCATGTAGAACACAGTAGCTATTTTTAATTTCCTAACTTCTAATTTTCACTTGTGTCTAGAGAAAACAAGCATTGATTACTTTGACTAAATGTGGCAATTAATATAAACCTTTAATTATAACTAGGTACAATAATTTCAGAAAAAAATATGAATTTAGGATTAAGAAAATTGATGCTCAGTGTCTTTTTATTAAAATTTCCATTGTAGCCTATTCAGATAGAAATTTTAACATAAAATATACATGGTTTTATTTAATATATTAAGTCAATTATATTTTAAAGCTTTAAAGTATTACAATTTATATACTTATGTATCTGAATCTGCCTAAATATACATATAAAGTTATAATAAAAAATCCTTCTTGGCAAATTGTTACATGAAAATGTACTAGAGGAATAAGATTAGAATATGTGGTGCTTTTTTGTAAAATTACTAAATCTTTTTATTCTCAGATTAGTAGAGCTTTGTTTTGTTACCAAATTATTCCCTCAGTGCTTTTAAGCATACTTAAAAATACTTAAAAAATCTCTTTCTTTAAAAGGGGTTAAGTTCCTAACAGCTACTTTTTCTTGCTGTTTATTTTTATCAAGCCACTTATAATTATATGTGTTGTTATTTTCTCTAATATCTATGCTTGATATTGCCTTTCCCAAATTCTGATTAATAAAACTGATAAGATTTTTTTATGCTGGTCCTATCTTTGGCTTTCCTAAAATGGTCATTAGGTAACACAGATTTGCTTCACCACCATATTAAAAGGAAGGACAATAAGAATACTGTAATTATGTTTGTCTAAAAATCCTTCAGATTGTAATTAAATGCAAACTGCTATAAAAGTGTTAGATTACCAAACTTGGCATAAAGAATCCCTGAAAAAAACAAAAACAAAAAGAAAAGATTTTCTTTCTAGATTAGTGATTAGCATACTATAATATGCTAATACAAATATCTTTCAGTGATTTACATACTTTTCATGCATACTCATACTCATGTTTAAGTACAAAGACTATAATGATATCGAAGAAAAGATCATTTTTCCAGCACTCTCAATTAGGACACAACATAGGAGCAAAAGCCAATCAAGGACATGACCTTTAGGTCATCTGATTTGAATAAAGTAACCATAGTGCATTTTTTTAGTTAAATAAAATGGCCCAGGCAAAAGAATCATAAAGTGTCATCCCATGAAAGCCAATAAGCTCAAAATACATGTCTAATTGACAAAGAGAGAGAGACTGAGAGAGAGAGAGAGACTGAGAGAGACATCTTCAGAAGAATTATGGGTGTGGTCATTTGCATATGATGCTGAATGGACTAAAATAAGCACCAATATGTTTTAAAAGACTATTATTAAAAATGCCTTTGATTTGGGTTAACAAAGACTCTGATCAATGAGATGTAAAATGACCCTAGAGACTTCAAGTATCTTTGGCAAGAAGCTGGCAGAAAAAGCAGCACAGCTGCCAAAGAGGGTATGTCCCTCAACTCCCTTTTCTTTCTTTCCTTTTTTTAAAGATTTATTTAGGGACGCCTGTGTGGCTCAGTCGCTTAAACATCTGCCTTCTGCTTAGGTCATGATCTTGGGGTCCTGTAATGGAGCCCTGCATTGGGCTCCCTGCTCAGTGGGGAGTCTGCTTGTCCCTCTTCCTCTGTCCCTCTCCCCCTCTCCCTGCTTGTGCTCTCTGCTCTCACTCTCAAATAAATAAAATCTTAAAAAATAAAAAATAAAAAATAAAGATTTATTTATTTATTTGAGAGAGTGAGAGAGAAGGCAGAAGAAGAGGGAAAGAATCCTCAATCAGACTCCCTGCTGAGCATGCCTGACTCAGGGCTTGATCCCAGGACTCCGAGATCATGACCTGAGCTGAAAGCAAGAGTCTATTGCCAAACCAACTAAGCCACCCAGATGCCCCCCACCAACTCCCTTTTCAAATCTGGTCAGGGAGGATAATGGAAAAGAAAGACTTCATGTGTGGAGCCAAAAACTATGAAGAATAAAGGACAGAATACCTAATCTCAGTCAGCAGAACTAAGGTCCAATCAAAAACCATAATCTAACTGAAGAATAGGATGCCTTGCAACATTTCTCCCCCTGGATGGATTTCAAAATTTTCATGAACTGCCTATGTGATTCCCATTATTCACCTTCCTTAATGTGATCATTTATTGTAGTCAGCCTGTCTCTTCCTCTGTAAGATGGTGTGTGTGCATGTGTGTGAGTGTGTATGTGTGTGTGTGTGTGTGTGTGTGTGTGTGTGTGTGGCAGATGACGTATTTGTTTTAGTTCTTGGTAAATAAAGAGACATCAATTCCAGAGATTAATTAGATCCAGGCTTGATTTTATTTTATTTTTTATTTTTAAAGATTTTATTTATTTGACACAGAGAGAGAGTACAAGCAGGGGGAGTGGCACACAGAGGGAGAGGGAGAAGCAGGCTTCCCGCTGAGCAGGGAGCCCGATGTGGAGCTCGATCCCAGGACCCCAGGATCATGACCTGTGCCAAAGGCAGACACTTAACCAACTGAGCCACCCAGGCACCCCCAGGCTTGATTTTAGCCACAACCTTGATTTTAAGCTTGATGCTATGATTGGATAAGAACTTGGGGGAAGGTTTTGCAAAAGAAAAAGTATATTTTACATGCAGGAAGAAGACAGATATTTGAGATTGGCAGACTGTGGTGGATTGTATTATTTGCTCATGATTTTCATTTCCTTCCTGTGCTTGCTGACTTCTCCTACCCATTAACTTTATTCTGGGTCATGTGACCCACTTAGACCAATAGGATGTAAATTAAATGAATGTGAGTGTTCTAAGCAGAAGCTTTGAGAGACGTGTGGTGGTGGTGGTGGTGGGGGGGTTTGAGCCACACTTTGCTCCTTCTCTATACTGTGAGAGCAGTGGCTGCCAATAAGTTTTTAGTGTCTCTCTCTATTATATATATGTTGGTTTCCTGAACATATATATATATATATTATACTGAGAGTAAACCCAAGGTTTCTGAAACAAGGACAGACTCGTTGTACTTATGGCAAGAACTACAGTGGTTCACCACATCCCAGTTCTTCTCCCTCACTGGACTATGTGATGACAGCCAGATGGTTAGGCTGGCATGTACAGATGGGTTTCTTGCACCACGGGAGTGGAACCCTGAAATTACACAGCTGGCAGCTTACATGGTAGTGGGACAGCTGTCCCCTCACCCCTCCTGATAGAGGGAGAGAAACTTCTGTTCCCTAGTCACTGGCTCCATGGCTAGAACTATAGACAACTGGCTCCATGGCTCTCTAGGGTTTCATACCCTCCGCCCTCCTCTTTGAAATGTAAACTCATACGTGGAGGGAAGAAACTTTCTCGTCATCTCTTCAGTCATTTTTTAAAAATCCAACACTTGTCTTTTAATTTAGAGCCCAGCCCTGTGTTTTGAAAGAATTAACTGAGCACTGAGCAGAATCATTATTTTCTTTTTCCACTTCTACACCTACTCCTGCATCCTGAGTTTGGGAATAGAGAGACATGTGACATCAAAACAAACCCAGTTGAGCCCAGCAGATCTGCAGTTGTCCCCAAGCTTATGTTACATGACCAAAAAATACTATAGGTTGTTTCAATGCTGAAATATTAAGGTTGCTTTATGTGGACCATAGAAGTACTGAAGCTGAAAATGTACCTTTTCAAACTCTGTCCTCACTCCTGAAAATTCTGACTTGTGGTGGAGTCATGTCAATGAAGTCCAGAGCTAGACAGCAGTGAAGTGGGGGGAGAGGAAGAGGGGATTTATTTAGGTTTACTGTAATAGGGGAAAAGAGATCTCAGTATAGAACTGGGCTCAATTCCAGATACAACAAGGAAAGTAAGGATTTAAAGCCAAACAGCAGGTCAGGAGGATTGGTTTAAGGAAAATTTCTAAGAAGGCAGGGTAATTCTTTGCTAAAATGACCTGACAAGTTTCTTGCTGAAGGGAGCCTAGGGTGACCAATTATCACCTGTTGGGTGATGCAGGGTGAGGAATTTGGCCAGAGATTGAGGATGGTGGGATATTGAGGGTGGGGAATTCTGGCTAAATAGACTTAGAAGAATTCTTGCTAAAACTGGGCAATGCAAAGACTGACATAGAAGTCAAAAAACTGAGGCCTAGTTCGGAAGAGGATTCAGAGAAGCCTGACTAAAGTTTGGTCAAGGAGAGACTTTTGTCCGTTACTGAAATATTTCCATGAATACAGAGTTCATTTCCTCTAGTACTGATGTAGAATACTTTGTAATGTATTGCTTGAAGCAGGTTACATTAAAAGTTGTATCTTAATATCTAACTGGCCTGAGTAAACAAACATTTGACTGAGTCCAAAATTATGCTGTAACAGAATTTTAGATAAGATGAACATAAAAACCACTTTTCATTTTTATTGTTAATTGTTTTTAATTTGTGAATATTTTTAATATACTTGCCTAAGACCTTAAAACAAAGCCTGCTGTGTTGGAAGTAAAAAATAACCGACAAGAAACAGAAAGAAGAAACTTCTCTGAGGTTTTTCTGCTTGACAGACCCCTCCCATGTGACACATCCATTTCATTTTTCATACAGAAATGATCTGTTGTCTCTTGAGATAATATTTCTGGGAAGAATCAGTCAGGAAGAGGACAGATTGAAGTCTGCTGGCCTTTGAGTGCCAGTGAGTGGATGTTGGAAATTCTTAATTTAAACTAACGAAGAAAGAACATGATTTCGAAAAGATTGTTCTGAGAAAAGCGGAATAAAAGGGGAGGAAATTGAGGAAGCTCCCATCCATCTATAATGAGAACTCTTATGATGTTCAAAATAACAATTGAAAAAAAAATCTCTTGGCTTCAGAGTCAGAAATTATGAGTTCAAATGATCATTTGCAGTTATTGTAATAATTTATGTCCCTAAATATTAATTCTCTATCTCTAGAAATGGAGATGATAATTATTTTTAAAGGCTTTTCCTTAGAATTACATGACATTACCCATTTTGAGATGTCTTGCAAAAGGTGCCAATTACGTGTTCATTTACTTTTATATTTTTCTCACTAATTATCACTTTCAACATTTTCTAATGTGTCACTTAAGCCAGTGTTAATTTGTTTTAAATTGTGCCCTTTTACCTAAAGTCACGTGTTTTTATATCAACTGGAAGAACAATATGTAATGAAGATGATATTCAATGAAGAGGACAGATTCCTAGGCCTGATTTTAATAAGTATTTCCCTTGTATATTTTTGAGAAGTTAACTTTAATTATCCAAACTGGTTTCCTAAATAGTATGATACTGAGGTGCCTTTAAAATCCTGACACAAAATAATAAGCTCTAATACATGTATGGACAAGGTAGGAAAATAATAGTTGAAAAAAATAAAGATTGCAGAACATTAAAACCTGCAGAAGAAAATTAGATCTATCTAACAGAATTTTGTGAAGGTGAGGTGAAAATAAAGCAAACACTATTATTTAAAATATATAGTACAAATTGCTCAATTAACTCTTTTTTTAAGATTTTATTTATTTATTTATTTGAGAGAGAGAGAAAAAGTGAGCATGAGGGGGTGGGGCAGAAGGACAGGGAGAAGCAGACTCCCTGATGGGCATGGAGCCCTATGTGGGACTCCATCACAGGACTCCAGGGATCATGACCTGAGCTGAAGGCAGATACTTAACCTACTAAGCCATCCAGGAATCCCTCAGTTAACTCTTAATAAAACATTTTCAAAACTCTGATGAAAATTCCAACTTTTTTTAGGTTATAAGAAGCACTTTTTAAGAAAGAGATTTTAAAAAAGGTCAAAATGTAGGAAAAGATATACCCCTTATGCAAATAAGTGAAAGTTTGAGCTAGCAATTTTAATATCACCCAAATTGTAATTTAGGGGATCATCACTATGGGTAACAAAAGCAGATTATCTATGCTAGTAGAAAGACTGATTTTTTTAAATTTAATAATCTTGGAACATATTTACACTTAAGTTTTAAAAAAATTATTGACATATAATTCACATACTACAAAATGCACCTCTCTAAAATGTATAATTCAACTTTTTTCATAGCTACAGAATTACATAGCCTTCAACAAAATCTAATTTTAGAACATTTTATCACCGCAAAAAGAAAGGTGGGCTGAATATTGTCTAAAATGTACAAAGTAAAAACTGACAGAACTAAAAGCCCCTAATATGAGATTTCTCTTGATCAAACATAATGATATGGAAGATTAAAAATATTGATAAATAAGATCAACGTAACAACAGTAATTCTAAGAATTAAGAGGAATTTTTAAAAAGTGCAATCTCTATTCCAGATGATATCAGCAAGCCATTGAGTAGGATATCGTGAAATAACTTTACTCTTATCTTAAAGCCAATTGGTTCTATTGTTGGATACTCCCAAATTAAAGGCAAAAAAAATGATTCTAGACTACAACATAGGTATATACTTTTAAGATTTATGGTACTTAAATATCTATTTAAAAGGCTACAAAAGCAATGCAAGCAATGCAAATATCCAACAGCAGAATGCATAAGTAATTTGTACAGTTGTTCATAAAATAGAAAACGTTATAGCAATGAAACAAGAACTAATTTCAGAAATAAACATGTTGAGTGAAAGAAGCCAGGCACAGTAATACCTATATGATTCCATTTTATATAAAGTATCCAAACAAGAAAAGCTACTCTGGCACTAGAAATCAGGAGAGTGGCTAGCACTGGGGAAAACTGTGAGAATACTTACTGGGTTTGCATAAAGAAGCTTCTTGAACACCATGCTGTATGCCTGGATGCGGGCGGAGCTACACAGGTGTGTTTAAGATCATCTGTGCAGGGCGCCTGGGTGGCTCAGTTGGTTAAGCGACTGCCTTCGGCTCAGGTCATGATCCTGGAGTCCCTGGATCGAGTCCCGCATCGGGCTCCCTGCTCGGCAAGGAGCCTGCTTCTCCCTCTGACCCTCCCCCCTCTCATGTGCTTGCTCTCTCTCATTCTCTCTCTCTCAAATAAATAAATAAAAAATCTTTAAAAAAAAAAAAAAAAAAAAGATCATTTGTGCATTTCTATATTTACGATTTGTTGTTCTTTCCCTATGTATTTGCAACTTCAACAAAAAGTTTATCTTAAAAATAAAACTCAAGAAAATTCCTAGGGGGTCGTTTACGATGGTAAGATTTGCCATGGTAAGGTTTTCACAATCTGTGCTTAAGAGAGAGAAAGAGAATCCTTTGAGTGTGAGGAGGGGCGGGGGAAGGGGAGGAATTTCATTTCATGTTTTCAGGGCAACCGTGTAGATTTTATCTTTTTTTCAGACAGAAAAAAAGGAATATTTATAATTTTGGTGCTGAATGACTTCCAGTTCCATTTTGTCTGAGTAAGATATTATCTGGCAAATAGTCTCGCCAATAACAACTACGCGCTATGAACAAAATGCAAAAAAAAAGAAAAGTAACTATTTGGCATTACTAGAGAGTAACTAAATGTAGGTAGATCCTAGGGGTATGTAACATTTGGAATATGGGGAGAGAAGTGAGTGACTTTCCTATTTTCACAGCCTCCAGCATGAGGGAAGGCCAGGGTCTGCAGTCTGCATCCTGCACCCTGCTACACCTTTAAAAGTTTACTAGAAAGCCCGCAGTGTTTCTGTCACGAAGAGTAAGAGGAAATCATTCATTTCAACCAGAACCATGGAAAATTGGATGAGTAGGGAGTTCTAGAAAGGAAAGAGCCTTAGAAAGTGGTACAAATTCTAGGTATAAATTCTTTCCAAATCCAAAATCCTTAGTGACCTTTGAACAATGAATGCTTGACTTCAAGCAGTCCCCCTACGGATTCAAGAACTGAACTGAGATTTGAGCTATATATGACTCAAGAGACTGTTGGTAGTTTGGTTCCAACCCATGAGATTGCCTGCTAAATAAGAAAAGAGAAGGAGGGAGGGAGGGAGGGACAGAGGAGAGAGGAAAGGAAGGCTCCCTGATGGACTATTCACAGAATCTAGGGTTGCCAAAAGTAACCTCACAATATCCAGGATATAGTACAAAATTACTCAATGTTGAAAGAAAGAGGAAAATATGACAAATTCTCAAGAAAAAAGACTATAGAGACGGAGTTTGTGAGGGCCTAGGTGTTAGGATTAATAGATTAGTAGCTATTACCACTATATTCAAGGAAAAGAGAAAATATAATAGGTAATGAAAACATAAGAAATACCAGCAGAGAAATAGAAACTCTTAAAAAATAGAAATTTTAGAGGGGGAAACTCCAATTTCTGTTATAGAGCATCAGAAAAAGAGATGACAGAGGAAGTAAGAATCAATAAACATATAGTTATATTAAGAAGGAATATGGAAAATTAGGAACTTATGGACACTATCAAAGGTAGATAGCTGAGAAAAAGGCATTAGGGAATACGTTTTTTCAATATAGCTGAGAATTTTGCAATATGCTGAACACATAAATTTGCAGATTCTTGGAGGTCAGTGAACCCTCATCAGGATAAATACAAAGAAAACCACACTTAGGCACATTATGATCAAACTACTAAAGAACAAAGACGAAGAGACGATATTGAAATGAGCCAGAGAGAAGCCCATTGCATGTAAAAGAAGAAGAATAAAAAATAACTTGCATGCTATTGACTTCTGTTCAGGAATGTGAGGGATAAGATAGTAGAAAAACTTTAAGTGCTCAAAGGTAAAACAAACGCAGTCAAT
Organism: Phoca vitulina; assembly: GCF_004348235.1. Lineage (NCBI taxonomy): Eukaryota > Metazoa > Chordata > Mammalia > Carnivora > Phocidae > Phoca > Phoca vitulina. Next base: position 36,013,395 of record NW_022589708.1, on the reverse strand, counting down.
CCAGTGTTTTTATCCAGAAAAAAAATATTAAGAATGACTACGAAATAAAAATATTTTCAAATAAAAGAAGGCAAAGAGAGTTCATCACCATCAGATTCCATCAGAGAAAATACTGAAAGAAGTTCTCCAGGTTGAAGGAATAAAATAAATAGGAAATAATAAATATTTGGGATTATATAAAGTCTTGATGCTAAAGTAGTTTAAGTTAAGGTTTATGATTTGTGGTAATTTTTAAAGGTAATGGAAACATAACTGGTGATGAGTCATTCAAGGACTCTTTGTTTGGTATTTAATATAGTATATGAAAGGTATGACTGCATCTCTCTCTCTCTCACTCTAGTATGTAAGGTTACTTGAAAGAAACAATTATTTTTAATTTAGCTTTGTGTCTCCCAACATGATGACAGTGTCTGGTATGTAGCTTGCATTTAATGAATGCTTGTTAAAATATTGACATTGTTCATTGTCCAATAATAATTTAACACAAATTATCTCATTTTGTCATTACAGTGCTCAACCAGATCAGTATTACTTCCTGTATTTTAGAGATGAATAAGTGGAGACAAAGTAGCATGCCCAAGCTCATTCTATAAAAAGTGCATAAAATATTTGAGTCCGAATTAGTCCAGTGATTCTTCCAGTCTATCCGTGATGTACAGTTGAGAGAATACCCATTCTGGATGCATTTCTAGATCTAAAATCAGTGCACAGCTAAACCCTTAACTATGACTACTTGCACCAACAGACTTAGATTTTTAAGACATTTTCTAAAATAAACTTATATTCAATAATTAATGGCTTTACACTAAATATATATATATATATATATATATTTACTTGAAGTTACATTGAAATAACTATCAATGATATCATGATAGCGATTATGTATCATAGTTAAAGAATTTTAACCACTTTAAATTTGTTCGGCTTCCCCAAATATATGAAAATGACCCATACCATTTTGTGCCCTTATGCTTTTCTTTCTTTATGTTGTTCTCATTAAATATTTAAATGTATCCTAAATGCAATTAAACTGCTTTTAATAACATTTTTCTTCAAATACTAATTTAAATACATTATTAGTAGGGAAGGAAATAATCTGCTTTTTATATTTGTAGTCTCATTTTAAAATTAAATATCTTAATTTAAAGAGATTCTTGCTAACATGCACAGTTCTCCATAATAATTACTTTGGTGTCACTCTATATTTGATCCAGTTTGGGGAATTAGGGCTATATTTATCCGTCACTGCAAAATCTGGTTCAAGGACCTGGAGGAAATTAAATAAATAGGAAAACCAAAAGAACAGGTCGAACTTCTTCATAGAGAGGTAAATCATTGGCTTCTTTTCCATCTATTAATACTCTATTGCACTGGTTAAAAAGCAATTGTTAATAAGATAGGGATCCAAGAATTCTCTAGTTCTTCATGCATAATTGCTACCTGAAAGCCATTTTTCTCATGCCACCTGACATTCTTCAACACCCACTTGCATCTTGCAAAATACTATCCCCACTCAATGGAAGGATCACTACCTATTTTGATGCCAAATTTCATGATCGTGAAACAATCCCACATCCAAATCCAGAAATTTCACTAGAAGAAAGCAGAGAAGTTCTATTTCCAATGGTTTGTGATTGACAGTTTACAACTATTTTGTCTAATCCTATTTAATCTGAAATAAAATGTCAAGATGTCTTTCTCTGCAGTGACTGTTTGCTCCTCAAGGAAGCAGCAATGCACTGGTTGTAACCTCAAGAGATAAATGACTTTGGTATCGTCTGGTTGCCTTGCTTATCAAAATGAAAAACTAGACAGATAATAATGTATTAAAGATGAGCCCACAGGCAGAAGATTAGTCTGACTGTCCATTCTCTCTGATATCCTTTTAAAGCATTTGTAAAATGCTTTAAAAGAGGAGAAAAAAAAACCCTGTAGCATTTTACGCAGACCAAAAGACAATTACATAAACTCACTACATCAAATAATATACTGATATCAGCTGGCTTATTGTAGACAACAATAACAGTCTTAGAAAATAGCTGAAAACTACCCTAATGGTTTCCCGGATTCCAACACGCATGTGAGAGAAAGTACAAATAAAGCAAACCGGTATATCTTTCCCCTGAACCCGCAAAAGGCATGCAGTTTGTATTCTTTTGAAGGGAGAAAAGAGGGGTTTTTTTGTTTTGTTTTTATTTTGTTTTGTTTTGTTTGGTATGGCCTAATGAACAGTAATGATAGCTAATATCAGCCTTGACATTCTGCTTTACTATTTCAGGAAGAAATTGACAGCACGTAGCTACTCTAAATATATGCTTTAAAAATAAATGGTATGCAGGTTGCCAGAAATAACTTTATCTATGAGACTGCAGCATGCACATCCTTGTGCTAATAAACAAACTTGCCTTTGACATGTACACAATCTCTCTATATTATGTATTTTCCAACTTTATGACAGAAAAAGTATGCATCTTTCATGTAATGAATAGAAAATACTTTGAGAGCAGTGTATCTGGTAGTTAAAAATAAGAACTCTCTCTTTTTTTCATATTTCATATCAGTTTATTTTGACAGCTATAGTAACAGAGTCAAAGGTTTGATCACAGCTGTGTGGGTTGCATCCTCATCAAGTCCACAGTTTCTACTTCCCAGTGGATTTAGTGTCATTTCAATCAGAAAAGTGCCCCCAGACAAATGCAGTAATAAATTGGAGATATCATTTTCCAGCCTTTTCTTCTGCCAGAACGAGCCAGAAAAAGCTGGAAAGTGAGAAAGTAGAAATCATAATGAAAGGGGTGGCATTAAATCATCTACTCAGTGCATAGGTTATAAAGTGACTGAAAATGAGAACTTTTCCTGGAAACAAGCAGATGTAATTAGTGAATGGCAGGACTTTTAATACCAGGAAGCCTTTCATGCACCATGGATGAGAAAAGGTAGAAATAAAAGATACTTTTACATTTTTACCCGTTTAATATGCTACATCCAGTATACAAAGATTCCAAATATAAAATGGCTCCAATTATCTAAATACTAACAAAGCAAATAATAGTAAATCAACCATTTCCATACAGACTCTTAATTTTAAATAAGCATTACTTATTCTTTTGTTAACAAAATTTAATGGGTTTATCGAAGTACCTTAAAAGGTTGCTTCTCTGAGAGTCTATAAAACGAAACCTTTGTTGGGATATTTTTCTTTTTGGGTTGGGAAAAATGCATAAGTCTCCTACTCACATTAAGTAAGGGCTAAATGTTTCTTAGTAGGTGGTTTGTCAGTCAAGAATAGCAAGAACTTCTCATGGGTGTTGTACCAGTGATGCAAAGGAACGTGATAAGATAGCCTCAGGTTTTGTTTAGGACATGAAGCATAAAATTGCAGAAAAGGTTATTGATTCCTTACTCCGTGCAAGTTTTATCACATGATTGTAAAAATCCACCTCCGCCCCCTACATACATACAGCAGTGTTCCTTAAGCTCAGTACTGTTGGCATTTTGCTCTGGGCTGGATACATTTTTGTTACGCATGACTGCATTAGGCATCGTAGGTGTTTAAGCAGCATCTAGTGGCATCTATTTAAACTCTACCTGCTACAAATTAGTGGCACACCTCCCTGCCCGTTGCGACAACCAAAAAAGAAATCCAGTAACTGCTAAATGTTGCCAGGGAAGAGGGCAAAATTGCCCCGGTTGAGAACCACTGACACAAGTGTACTCCTCGTATACACATGTGCACACATGATACACCCACACACAGGCATATTTACACCAGCCATGTTCACATCCACACAGCCACACACACACAGGCGTAGACACCTACTCTCACATCTCCTGGTATATATGCCCCGCTTCACATACATACAGCTCCACGTATAACACACACATCTGTATGTGTATAAGACAACTAAGAAGTTACGTGTTAGTATATAATGCAATCATTAAGGAATACTGTCTCTTAACCTTGGATAATTTATTGCCATAAACATAGGTTTTGCATTTTTTTTCTCTTATGATCTGGGTGTGCCATTCCTTAAACAAGAGTAAATCTCAATACATATTTGTTGAATAAATTAATGACTGTTTTGTCTGATGTTGACATGAGCTAGGGCTTATTTTTATCTCTCCTATTTTTTGTTTTTATTACTGAAGGTACATATGTGGCCTTTTAGAGGTTTATTTCAACCATGTCTTGTAAGATATTCTTCTATTTTTCTTTAAATGAGTACTGTATTGTGATGCTGATTGAACCAATATGTATGGAGATGATATATCAAAAAACATTATTGTTAATTTGAATTTGAACAGGCATGAATGACACATGATGTCTGTGTTGGGATAAATTGCATATAGAGTTCAACATTTATTTTATTACGACCAGAAAAACTGCAAACCTTGTGTTATTAGGGAAATATTATTGAAATTGAATTGGTAGTATGATACAATTTTAAAATAGAATATATTTGCTTTTCCTCAGGCTTAAGAATTATTGAATGACTTTTTACTCCAAAGAAGACATGCTCTCCATTTGTATTCTATGGAGATTTGTCAACTTTGGGATCCAGAAAACAAAATTAGGCAGAAAAGAAACCCTGAAATTTTTAAGACAACATTTATGAAGAAATCTAAGTTAATTTGATCATTTAAAATCACTTCTTCAATTCATCAAACATTTGACTAAGTGTCACCTTGTTCAAAATATTATACAAGCCAGAGATTTGTGTCCTTGGGGAGCTTACAATGTATTGATACACTGAGACAATATGTGATTCTATGAGATACAAGGAATATGCTAAGTAAAAATACATTCTGTCATAAAAATAATGTATATTATTTTTATGTATACATAAATTGTATAATTACATAGGATTTTTTGTAATAGTGTTCTGTGAAGGAAAGACAATGTTATGAACCTGTTTAAGATTATGTATGTCAGAAAGATGATAAACATGCATTTTCTTCCCTGTCTTAACTGAACTTGAGAGTTTTACCCTCCAATTATGTAATATTATAACAGAATATAAATTTGTCAAGATTGGTATTTGCATTATAATTCCATTTTTATAGTAGTAAATTATAAATTTAAATGTTGGAATGTAGGCTAATCAATGACTTGGATGAGATTTTTTAACAAAGGAATTAAATTTTGTTTATGTACACACAAATATTCTCAGTCATAAATGATTCAATAACTGTGTACTTCTTTTTGTAGGATATACATTTCTATTACTTCTGAAGCTTGTATTTTATAGTGTTTATTCCTTTTTATGTTTCTAATAGGTATACATATATTACCCTTAGTCATGAATATATACTGTATTGGCATGTTATTGGATAGGATTTCTGTAATTAATTTTGTTACTAATTGTGTACATGTCTGATAATGACTTTCTAACAGTAAATGTAAAGGCTATACACTGAAATATGACTACAAATATTTTTTCATGTAGTCATCTTTTTGCTTACAATGATTAAAGACAATCAAAATGTAAAAATAAGTACATTTCATGCTTATTCTCCTTCATACATTGTTCATTACTTTTAAATTGTGTTTATTAAAATGTCTGTATGAGTAAACTATTGTATAAAATATTTAGAGAAGCGAAAGAAAAATCTTTAAAATGAATAAGAAAACTTAGAGGGTAAATAACAGCTCTCATTTTCTATATTCAAATATCCTTTGGTTTTTCTAAGTCCTTTATTATGATCCTGAGAGATATTTAGATCTAGTAAATCACAAACTAGTTAGGCTGGAAACATTCTTCTAAATTATGCCTAACACTGTATGCTAGGCTAAATAATGGTCTCCCCATATGCCCATGTACTAATATCCAGAACCTGTGAATATGTCACCTTATAGGATAAAAGGGACATTGCAGAGGTAATTGAGTTAAGGATCTTGAGACAGAGAATTATGCTGGATGATTTGGTGGCCCAGATGTAGTCACAGGGATCCTTATAAGAGAGAAGGCAATGTGAACACAGAAGCAGAGAGAGATTTGAAAGTGCTATGCTTCTGGCTTTTAAGATGGAGGAAATGGACACCAATCAAGGAATGACAGGAAGGCACCTCTAAAAGCTAGAAAAGGCAAGCAAATACATTTTCTTCTATTATCTCTGGAGGGAAGATGGCCCTGATACCACCTTGGTTTTAGTTTAAACCCATTTTGGACTTCTGACCTCCAGAACTGTAATATAATAAATCTGTGCTGTTGTAAACCACTATATTTGTGGTAACTTATAACAAGAGCAACAGGAAACTAATATAAATTATTTCACATAAATTAAAATCAAATACATATTTTGTCTTGGATAGTAAACAACAAATTAGCCTAGATGACACTCTGTAAAATGTTGATTTTTACAATATGAAACTTTACTTAGTTCACGTTATAATTTTGCCATTCAATATAAGGAGCTAAAGTCAGGTGATTTTTTGTTTTGTTTTGTTTTGCTTTGCTTTTTCTTGTTTGGGTATAAATGCAGGTCATCAGTATCACATTTTTAAATACAATTTAGTATCTTAAAATAATTCCATGAAGAAAAAATATTCATTCCTCATATTACCTATTGATTGCAGAGATGTGAAAAAGAAATTTAAAAGGAAAGTTCAGTATTCAAACTTATGTTCTAGAATAAATATATCTTTAGATTCAGTAAATACATGCATGGATACATCTCCTTCCTAAAACTCATACCACATGAAATTAACTTAGATTCAAACTAATATAATGGGGTTCAAGTAAATAACTGTATGAGTTGATCAGATAGTGAAGAAACATATAATAAAATCAAGTGGTTGCATTTCCTTTAATGATTTAACAACAAAAGTAAGCATCCTCACTTTAATTGAACAGGATTTTCCTTTTCACATAATTCTTTTTTTGATGAGGCTACTGCCAGTTAATGATTCTCTCTCTGAGTCCACAGTTTTATCTGTGACAGGTCTATATCCAGAGTTTGTAGCATAGATTTACACTACCCTGTCAATTTGAAACACTGCACTTCTATTTCCATGGTCATCACCTTTTGAAACTCAGTGAGTTTCCAGTTTTATTAGCCTCACTTCTTTCTTGGGTCATACGAATCTATTGAACTCTAGACAGCTGTTGAATTTATATGAAGAAAGTACTGCACTTTTCTGTTTACAAGAAATTTGGGGTTGTCATAAATTCTGGATTATTTTATGGGGAAAACAATTTTCTGTTTATAGAATATATGGAAGATTTTGGGGCGCCTGGGTGGCTCAGTTGGTTAAGCGACTGCCTTCGGCTCAGGTCATGATCCTGGAGTCCCGGGATCGAGTCCCGCATCGGGCTCCCTGCTCGGCGGGGAGTCTGCTTCTCCCTCTGACCCTCCTCCCTCTCATGCTCTCTGTCTCTCATTAAAGAAAAAAAAAAAAAAAAAAGAATATATGGAAGATTTTGGTTTATTACATATATATCTATGTATCTTATTTAGTATGCACATATATTAAATGCACACTTTTTTAATTCTAAAATTTTTTGTGTATTCCTATGTGTTCAATTGATTTCTACTTTCTGGGAAAAAAATAGAGTACCATTTTAGCTTTATGTATCCTCCAAATAATATCCTGTGGTTTCCGGTAGATGAACTTTTCAGCAATTTTCTAGATCAATTCCAATTAGTAGTTATTTACCTCTAAAATAATATGTGCTAACAATTTTTAAAGCTAAATAATCTATGTCCAATTATTTTTAAACATTGTACAGTATATGTCGATGCTTTATTTTAATTGATCAATTTCAGATAAACATCTTGGGACACAAACTGAAATATTCTTCATCTCTTAAGCCTAACTTCTAAGATCAAGATTAGAGTCATTCAGGCCTTGAATGGTGTGAGGTGTTTGGGTATGATATCATAATTTGAAATAAGACACCATATGCAGAATCACTTAATAAAAGAAAGATTTTAATCCCTGCCTTGTACAAATACATTGTATCAGTAAGACAAAAGTGTGTGTGTATATGTGCAAAATGGAATAAGTAAAATTAAGTAAATATAGTAATAGAATAGAATAAGTATATAAGTATATATGAATAAGAATATAGTAATAGAATAAGTACAATTAAGTAAAAATATGGCCACTAATTGATGACCTAAAAACTAGCTGTTGGTAGTACTAAATATCAGCAGCTGAGAGATGACACTACACAGTACCCGCCGATAATATCTGATGTTGCTATGCTGCACAGTATTAAGAATGTAGACCTTAGAGTCAGACGCCTTTACAGTTCTTAGCTGTAAGAGTTTAGGTATATTACTTAACATCTCCAAAGCTCAGTTTCTATATCTATAAAATGGACATAATAACAGAACTTAAGTTTGTTGTAAAAATTGAGTTATAATGCAGTTCATACAGAACAATGATAATTAGTAAGAAAAAAACGATATCAGTGTTTGCTATTATTATGAAAAGCAGGCATCAATGAAGCTTGAATGAGCTCATTTGTTTGTATGCATCATTTGAATATATAGCCTCAATGCTAAATGTTTAATTCACTTACGTACTTTAGATAGATGTTGAAAGTAAAAGCACTTGGTTATATTATATTTTATATTATATTATATAAATATATTTATTTCCCCTAAAGCAACTATATACTTAAATGAAAATATTTTAAAATTTCTACCACAGAAAAGTCCCCTGCCAAGGAAAAAATTAGGAGGAAACTTCTAGTAACAAAATCTGAAAACATATAAATATTCCAAAATTATACTTGAGGGGTTTTAAAATTTTAAAGTATGTCATCAATATGCATCTCAACATAGAATATTGTTTTTTTGTTGAAGTATACTCGACAGACCATGTTACATTAGTTTCAAAAGTAAAACAGTGATTCAATAACTCTATAGCTTGTGCTATGCTCACAAGTGTAGCTACCATCTCTCACCATCCATTGATACTACAATACCACTTACTATAATTCCCTATGCTGTGCCATTTATCCTCATGACTTATTATTTCCGTAACTAGAAGCCTGTATCTCCCGCTCCCCTTTTCCCTTTTTGCACATCTCCTCACCTCTTTCCCTCTGGCAACTATCACTTTGTTCTCTGTATTTATGAGTGTATTTCTACTTTTTATTTTTTTATTTATTTTTTTAAATAAAGACTTTATTTATTTATTTGAGAGAGAGAGAGAGAGAACAGGAGATGGGGGAAGGCCAGAGGGAGAAGCAGACTCCCCGCTGAGCAGGGAGCCCGATGTAGGACTCGATCCTAGGACTCCGGGATCATGACCTGAGCCGAAGGCAGCCGCTTAACTGACTGAGCCACCCAGGCACCCTATTTTTGCTTTTTATTTCTCTGTTTATTCACTTGTTCTATTTTTTAGATTCCACATATAAGTGAAATCATATGGTATCTGTCTTTGTCTGATTTAATTCACGTATCATGCTTATATGGCCAATTAATGTATGACAAAGAAGGCAAGAATATACCATAGGAAAAAAGACAGTCTCTTCAATAAATGATGCTGGGAAAACTGGACAGTTACGTGCAAAAGAATGAAGTGGACCATTCTCTTACAGCATACACAAAAATAAACTCAAAATGGATTAAAATCTAAATGTAAGACATGAAACCATAAAACTCCTAGAAGAAAACACAGGCAGTAATTTCTTTGACATCGGCCTTGGCAACATTTTTCTAGATATGTCTCCTGAGGCAAGAGAAACAAAAGGAAAAATAAACTACTGAGACTATACCAAAATAGACAGCTTCTGCACAGTGAAGAAAACAATCAACAAAACTAAAAGACAATCTACTGCATAGGAAAAGATATTTGCAAATGACATAGCTGATAAAGGGTTAGTATCCAAAATACATAAAGAACTTACACAACTGAACACACAAACAAAACCAAGTAATCCAACTAAAAACAGGCAGAAGATATGGGCAGACATTTCTCTAAAGAAAACATACAGGTGGCCAATAGAGAAATGAACATATAATCAATATCATTAATCATCAGTGAAATGCAAGTCAAAACCACAGTGAGATATCACCTTATACCTGTTAGAATGGCTAGAATTAAAAAGACAGTAACTAACAAGTATTGCAAGGATGCAGAGAAAAAGGAACACTTGTGCACTGCTGATGGTACAGCCACTGTGGAAAACAGTGTAGAAGTTCCTTTAAAAATTAAAAATGCCATAAAATCCAATAATTCCACTCTTGGGTAGTTACTCAAAGAATATAGAAACACTAGTTTGAAAAGATATATGAATTCCTATGTTTATTGCAGCATTATTTACAAAAGCCAAGATATGGAAGCAAATCAAGTATCCACTGATGATGAATGGATTGGAATTAATATATTTTATATATATTAATATATTTTGAATTTTATGATTAAATATAAGAAAGTACGCATATGTTTTTATGCATATATTCCATACATCCCATACATTCCATTCAACAATTAAAAGCTAACTAGGTTTCTTATAATCCTCAAACTTAAGATAAAAATGCATAAGCCAGGCATATTATCTACTAGAGAATATCTGGAGAAATTATTTTTGAAATATTTTACCATATAATCACAAATCTTGGGTCTCATTTGAAAATATGAATGTATCATGGCATGTATGAATCATAAGTGAATTTGTATATTTTTTCCTCTCTAAATAAGCATTTAGAGATAATATATAGTGCTTGATATGATTCACATTCAAAAAGTCTAAAAGCAGAGGTTCTTGAAGATTACTTTTTATTTCCAATGAAATATTGAACAGGACAGGTGATTTTGTGTATCCATAAGAAGATTAGTGTATTCTATACTTCATACATACATATTTAAGACTGTTTTTCTACACTAATCTATTTTGGGGGTGACTTATTTATTAAGTTCATACTTGAAGGAACGTATTAAATATTTATACTTAATAAAATTAGTTCACCACTATTATATTTTGCTAATTTGAATATTTACAATATCCTAAAGGCATGAGCTGACCTTATTTGCATAATTATTTAACCAAAATCAATATATGGCTTGCATGTAAAATGAATATATTTTATATATTGCATATGCTATATGTCGCATCTTCTCAACAAGGTTGACTTAAAAATTTTAGTCTTTGGACAAATATCTGAAAATAATTTTTAAAAATAATTTTATCTTTTCAAGTAATTGAAACCTCTGAAATATGACTAAAATCTGATGTATAAAAATGATTCACTTACTATTTTAACCCAGTACCTAGTGAAATAATATCACCCATTGTCTTTGTTAGTAAATAACATAAATTGTCCTTGAGATATTTCTACAATATTCATAGATAGGTTAGGAAGAGCTAATACATAGAAACTTCCTGATTAACGGCAATTGAATTGATTGAATGTTGGTGGTGAAGAACCCAATATGATTATGAATATGATTTGATTCCTTCTAAGGCACATAGTTTTACCCAGCACTGCCTCAGCACCATGAGTGAAAATATCAGTACAATGAAAAAAGCAAATAACTTCTTAGCTTTTTTCTTAAAACAAAACAAAACAGAAAAACCTTGCAGACACTCTGAAAAAGTCACAGGGACCCCTTGGGGTCCGTGAGCTATACTTTGAAAACCAATGGGAGGATGGGTTAGCCTGGTGATGGGTAATTAAAGAGGGCACGTTCTGCATGGAGTACTGGGTGTTATGCACAAACAATGAATCATGGAACACTACATCTAAAACTAATGATGTAATGTATGGTGATTAACATAACAATAAAAATTAAAAAAAAAAAAAACAATGGCCCAAGGCCCATATTTATCAATCCAAGTCTAGAACTCATGGCTCCTAACACAGAGCCTAGAGATTGTTTCCACCATATATAATACAATCTCCTCACCTTCCCTCTGAATCAGAGTGGGAAAGGTTTGACAATCTTCTTCCTTTCTTTTGGAGTTCCTTTATGACAAAGATTCCTTTCCTTCTAATTTATGAACTATATTAAAATCATGTAATTCCTGAATTGGCCAAATTTCCTTCTTGATGTGTCAAGTTAAAGTATTTGGGATTATAAGATCTCTTTCCCCAACAAAGCCTGACTTTCATGACCAATATATTCTGTAGGCTCAGAAATTTTATTTTTGATGTACAAAGCTGAGCATTCATCTTCTCTTTTCCTTTGAATTCCCTTTGTAAGAATCTGAGCCCCCCTAAAGCAAATAGTTGTCTCTGTCAGAATGAGAAAAATTACATAAACTTAAATCCAAATGGATAAGCACAATTATATAATTGTAAATAATAAACTCTCTGGGCTATAACCTTTGGGCCATACTAGTAAATCCTATACCAAAGCATAGCAAATGACAGCACATTTTTGCCTTGCTCCTTACATGGTTTCTCCTGCTAGATAAATAACGGCTTCCCATTCCTGCTTTCAGATAATAATTTCCATGTTATCCCTTAACATATCCTGATCACTTTTGACTGAAACTTTTTTTTTTTCCAAAAGTGCCCAGCTTTTGATTTCTTTGTCATTATCATGTGTGTCTTATATCTCTATGTTAACTTTCTTCCCCTATTCAACTTGCTATAAAGGTTTCTTCACAGTTCCCTCCTCTAAGACAGCATCTTAAAAGTGAAATTTTTTTTCAGTTTTCAGAGATCATTTTTAAAATATGTATTCTGAGTTATCATTTTTCTCTCTAGTCCTTTTACTTTCAGGAATGAATAGCAAGATTGCTGCTAAGTTTAGATATCAGATATTGTTATAGTTGTTTTTTTTTCTTTTTTTTAGTTCTACAGCTATATTCTCAAAGAAAAAAACTCAAAGCATAGCCCACACTGATTTTTGTTTCAAAAGGGAAATTGTCCAGATACTCAAAAATCATTTTAGTTTTCAAGAAAGTCCACCAAGCGTAGTGCCAGTTTCTTTTAAAACTCAGATAGTTTATGCTATCATTTTTATAGTAAAATCTAGTGGGCTTTAGACACACAACTCAAGTATTTATCTATGCTGCACACTCAACTTCTGGAGAATTTCATCAAGATTAATATAAGTGGTTGAAACTTTTATTGATTTTTCATTGGCTTTTGACTCTGTGGGCAGAAACTAGTTACTAGCTAATCTATACTAACTCAATATAAAATGCTGGAGAAAAATACATGGCTCCATCCTGAATTTCAATAACGCTTTCAGATTCAGGGATAATAGAACAACTGATCCTCCACTCTGTCCTGAAAAACCAAGTGAAAATTTTAGTGGAGAAAAGAGAGATATGCCACACCGCCACCAATCTATTTCTCTTCTGTCCATATTATTTAAAATCACTTTGGGCTCCATAAATAATGTATGCTTTCACATTCATGAACCACAAGTCTTCTCAAATAAAACTTTGACTGGCAAGCCAGAATACTGGAGAAGGAATTACGGCACTGTTTACTATAATAAAACACAAGAAATTATCTTTAAAAATATACTTCATATGTGGATCAAATTAGATCACCTAAAATAGTAAGTTTGTTTTGTTCTGTTTTTTAGGGTGTCATGGAACTCAATTTCAATCAATACATTTTAGGATCGGTACAATTGACTAGGAAATTCTTTCTCAAAACTTTACATCTAAATATTGCTTTATTAAATGTCTACTATGATAAAGGTAGAGAGCTAATGAAAACTAGCATGTAAAAAGTCCAAACGAAAATTATCTTGGCTCTAGGCTGTCATGTAAACTTTGTGAACTATATGAATATTTTCATTTTATTGATGTGAATCATGACATTTTTCTTGAAGAAAAATACTGGCTTTATTCACAATGATATGGAGATAAGATGTTATTTATGGAGTCCATATTTACATGAAGATAAGGAAGTTCATGGCCTAGTCAAGATTCCTTGTTAGGTACCTTAGATTTCAGGAACAACATTTACAGGTACTCACGTATACATACACCCTAGCATTCTGTTTTCTATAGTTATCTATGATCACTGATTAACAAAGAATCCCAGGACTTTAAGCTCTTACTAGAGAATCAATTTTAAATTGTCTGCTAAATGGTTGTTGTCTAATAATTCCTTAGAGAAATGATATTTAAAACTTCTTAGGGGCACCTGGGTGGTTCAGTTGGTTAAGCGTCTGCCTTCGGCTCAGGTCATGATCCCAGCGTCCTGGGATAGAGTCCCCACATCAGGTTCCCTGCTCAGTGGGGAGTCAGTTTCTCCATCTCCCTGACCCACCCCTTGTGCTCTCTCTGTCTCTCTCACTCTATCTCAAATAAATAAAATTTAAAAAAAATTGCAAAACGTACGCAAGCCACCCAGAAGTAAGGCACCTAAGATCTTGAACTATATTGTCATATATTAACTTAAATCCTCTCAGAATTGTATCTATTGTACTGCATTTCATCATGGTTACTTGGACCTTCCTGAAAAGACACTTAGGCAATGCCCTATGTGTTTATAGAAAAAAAATGTTCTTGGCATTTTTGTATCATTTTCATAATCACCACATGAAAACTTAGTGCTATAAATTAGCCCTAAAACCCCACAATAAGTAAAGACAGAAACAAAACAAGCTTTGGTAACCTCATATTCTTACTGTATTTATTTATAATAATGAGACTACATAATAAAATGGTAGTAATAACAGTTAACAAATACTAAATATATGCCAGACCATAATTTATATATTTTATAATTCTTACTACAATTCTGTGGGCTAGGAATTCCACATGATAAAACAGAATTTCAGATGAACTGTTAAAAATTTTTTAATGTCTCTCTACTTTTATTACTAGAAAGATCTGGGCTATATTTAAAATCATCTAAGGGTTTCTGGGTGGCTCAGTCAGTTAAGGGTCTGCCTTTGGCTCAGGTCATGATCTCAGGGTCCTGGGATTGAGCCCCACGTCAGGCCCTCTGCTCAGCGGGGAGCCTGCTTCTCCACTTCCCTCTGCCCCTCCCCCGCTTGTGGTCTCTCTCAAATAAATAAATAAAATCTTTAAAAAATAAAATAAAATAAAAACATCTACAGCAGCCATTGATGCTTTATTACCTGCATATTTTAAAATAAACAACACACTGCTTTTATTATGTGACAGGCATTGTTATAAGCTTGTTGTATATATTAATTTCTCTATATATTTTTGTATATATTCTTTGTGTATATTATTTAATTCTCACTACAAGGTATGAGACTTTATAAATAAAGAAACAGCTGCCAAAATTTCCCAAGTCACATAGATACCAGTTGTGGAATTGTGATTTAATCCCAGGCCATCAGTCTTGAATCATTGCTCTTAATCATTAGCAATATTGCTTTTCTCATTTGTATTTTCCTTTACTTTTTCTTTATATGTATATAAATACAAATATATATGTATATTTGTATTATCTCAAATCCCTAATTTGTTTACTACTTACATTTTGTCCTTGGTGTCCACTTCATATCTAAATTGCATTATAAATATTTTAAATCTAGACTGATAATCTATTCAAGAGATGGATGCTTAAATAGATGAATAAAGTTAAACCTGTGAAATTTATAATACAATGTGATTTTTAAACCCCACATGATAATCTAAATATTTCTAATAAATATATATATATTTTATATATCTTCCAAGAACTTAAACTTGGCAAAATTAAAGGGCAAATCATTTTGGTTGTTTTTTTACAGATGGTTCAGTATATTCATTGAATAACTTGCCATTCAAAAAATTGGGCATACGTGTGCAGTGCTGCTTTGTTATTTTTTTTTTTAATTTAAGAAACTCAAGATTGCAATTCTTAACACAATACATTAAGCTTAATGCAATTCTTGTATTCTGTCAACTAGCCTACTTTCCGCCACTGATAGCACTGATATTAGAGTATTTATGTAAAATTTGGGAATGGGAGGTGTTATCTAAATCTGTCACTTTTTCACATCACCACCTTGATAACAATTCATGAAATGTGGGAGTTTAGGGAGAAAAATCAGGAAAGGGCTTTTCTAATTCTCTTCTAAAGGACTCAGTGAAAAAGCTGAAAAAAAACAAAAAAACAAAAATAAACCCTGCAATCTGTCTAATAGTGCAGTCATTTATAAAATTAGGAGGCTCATGCTGGCAGATGTTAGAAGAGTTCAAAGAGGTAGGTAATTATAGATAAAGGAATTTGCTGTTAAAGGAGTTAGCTGCCCCTCTGCCTGGCTAGGAAGTTAGATTGCAGGCCTTGGTCAGTTCAATTCTCCACTTAACCTTAGACATTTTGATAATGGACAACTCACTGAACCATTCTTCCTCTACACCTGCACAATCCACTTTCCCTAACTATAGAATTTATCTGACTTCAAACAATATTGACTAGTCTGGGCAAATGCCTTTGATAATGACTGGTTGATATAAATGAGGTCAAAGAAATACAAGAACTTAGACCTTTGGATGTACTCTATTAATAACATCTAGTTGTTGAAACAAGTATGCCTGCCCTAAATTCTTACACTGTAAATTTAAAATATGTGGTCTAGGTTATAGCACTGGCGAGAAATGGAGGAAGGACTGCTTGTTCTCTGTATTTAACTCTTTATCACCTTACTGTTCTGCCACTAAGGCTTTATCATTTAAATCTCTCAAATCTGATGTTTACCTAGATAAATTTCAAAGATCACAGCAAAATCACATACTTCAACAATTACTCTTCATCTTTCCAACTCAAAATGTCTAAGAATTCTAATTCTAATTCCAAGAAGTCTACAATGACATGATTCTAAACAAACAGAAGTAAAAAAAAAAAAAAAAAAAAAGCAGGGATTCATGTATGGAACTCGATTAATTACAAATCATTTCCATTTAACTTTAATATTCATTAGAGATAAGCCAGGTACAATTCTGTCTGGTCCTACAAACTGGGATATTATTTTAGCAATGCTTTAATAAGAAGAAAAGTTCTTGTGTTTCTGAGGGACTTTTATTAATGGTATTTTATTTTTATTGCTTGAACTATGAAACTAGAGCATCACTTGAGAAATGGGATCAAGTGTAATCTATACTAACTAGAAATAGAATGGTGGTAGGAATAAAAATAACTGCAGTGCTAAAATTTTATTATCACTAACCACTGACCATGTTGTGAGTTGATTCTAATAGTTTTTCATATGGATCCATGGTTACCAGTCCTGATCACCTTTCCCCATAATGAGCAGCAATAGCTGTCAATCAAATGAATAAATTAATCATGAAAATACATGAATGCATTATTCCATATTTCATAGTATATTGTCACAAGGTTGTGGTGAGAATTAAGTGTTACATGAAGTGATTAGCACATGACTTGATGTATGGGAAGGATTCAAAAACAGTTGTTTAATATTCAAAAACACTGACACATTGTCTTGTCATCTTTAAAGAAAGTACAAAATACTTTTGCTTTGGGAATATACAAAACGTAGAACTTTTAGAGCATAGCCCACAGGACATGTATTATCCTAGAAAATTCCACATATTAAAGTTTGTTCAATGAGTTAATAAATAAAATTAAACAGATGGTGACAGAACCAGGTGGTTAGCAAAGTATAGTAGATTAGGCATATATATGGCCAATGGGAATAGACTAAAAGGAGAAGAAAAATGTTTTTCTGGTGGTTTGTGCTAGATGGTATGGGTTTAGGATATAAATTGAGCCTTCTAAGGACTGTTAGTATATGATATTATTTTACATTAATTTATATAAAGCACATAGCCTAATATAATATGTATTTTAAAACTAATTTTATATATACCTATTTTCAAAAGAAAACACTTTCACATTTTCCAATTTTCAATGAAATAAGAACAAACTGAGTGAATGAGCAGATACAAATGAACTGAAATTATTCAAATGAGACAATGCCAGTTATATACTAATTAGTAAAATTTGTGTTAATAAAAAGCTAAATTTTGTTTAAAAGGCTTTTTCCAAATCTTGAGTTAGGTTGAACTATATCTTAAGATTCTGCAAAGAGGATGGAAAAAAAAAATCTGTGTGTTGAATGTTTTTACAAAACTCCTGAAGTCTCACAGTAGATTATAAATTGGCTCATTCAGCCATTAAGTGGTGGTGGGCCAATCAATAGTAGGCAGTGCAGAATCCACATGGTGGGTAGGCCCACATAACATGCCCAGGGCATAGGAAATTAGAAAACATAAAGTGGGGTCTGATCAGTTATGGACGAACAAAGATGACTAGAGCAAAACAGTGGAGCAAAAAATGAAGGGCAGAGGTGGGAGCTGGAAGCAGGGAAGGGAGTTGGTGACTACCAAACATTATTTCCCATTGTATTTACAATCATTGTGCCTTTCCTCTGAGTCTCTGCCAAGCTCTTGATTTATATGAACTTAAAATAGCCATCAGTGTACATTCTTTTCGGAAAACATCTTTAAAATGCTCAGTGAAATGTCAAGAGTATGTCAAAGTGATGTGTTCGGAGCACACCAGATGTGGACCAAGACAGGCCCAGAAGCACAGGATAGTATCCCTGTTTAGTACCTACTATCTGTGATATCTCCAGAAATCAAACAACCTCTCTAACACTTGACTTTTTCATTTGTGAAATAATGATATTCATCCCTTTGTCTCAGGATTATTTTGGGATTAATAATATCATGCATGCCAGCTCAAGAAATGATTATTTGTGAATAATCATGTTAATTACTGAAGACTATGCTAAATACACTATTCCATTTCTTCTTCTGTTACGTAAAGAAGTCAGTTTTTAAGCTTAAAAAAGTGCCTTTAAAAGTTTGTTTTATCAAAAAAGTTAGCATGTGTCTTGAAATACAGACCATAATAATTATATTTAAATCAATATCTCCTTGATAGGGTAAAATTAAACCCAGTTTGTATCTGTCTAATCACAGATTTCAGAGTAGAGGAATTTGCATTAATCATATTTAACTGTTTTGAATTTAAATAAAGGCTTATGCAAAGTCATGAGCTCAAGGTTGTTTAAAATAACTAATTTGATGATATTAATGTTTATTTCCCAGACATTCTGTGACCCTGCTGTTCCACAAACTCATATACCTTAAAATTTATTCGTGCATATTTTCGACTCTACAGTTTACTGAAGTGGGTATGCTAAATTATGTTATTTCCATCCTAAGTGTTGCTCTGTGAAATGAATATGGTGCATAATTATGGAAATGACACTGGTAATTAGCTCGGAGTAGCAGCAAAGCCTACATAAATTAATTTCTAATACATGGTTCAACTCAAAGAATATTTTCAATAACACTTTGATATTTATTTCCTTATTTATTATATTATTTAAGTGGACACATGTACTTTATAATCATGAAATTATAGGTATAACTAATGTGTTGATCCTGAAAACAGATAAGCCAAGTCCAGAAACCTTTCTCAACTGCCTTTATAGTCAATACTTTCTCAAATGTTGCACCTTTCAGAAAATTATTCAAAGCCTACTTGTGTATAATTGGCTTTATTAAGTAGTGCATTTTTGTTTGGTGATTAACTCAACACAAAACAGGTAAAATTGAATGTGGGTAAATGATATCAAAATATCTTAATCTAATAATTTATTGGTTTTCTCTGGGGCAACTATATTTTCTTTAACAAGGTTTTAATGTGCTTTTGCTCTTTCCGATTTTATTGTTAAAATCCTGTCATAGTAGAATTTATTTGCTAATTAGAACCAGCACAGCCTAATTAGTTTTCTCTAATATTTCTTTGTGAAGGACACTATTTTGTATGGCCTAATCATTACTCTTTTTTTTCTTTTTAATGAGAATGGAGATTATTATTTCTAACACAAGCTTTGTGATGTTACTTATCAAGGAAAAGGCATGTGTCAGTAGAAGCATAAGTAGATTTCAGGTTTTAAAACCATTTCAGAAATGTCAGTTTAGGCAAAGGCTAAAGTTCCTGTACTTTACAGGAGGCAATGACATGACTGAAAAAATGGCCACAAGAAGTTTCAGGTCCTCCCACAAAGATAAGGATGTGAAGTCCCCACCCTTGACCAGACTTGTGACTTGTTTGGACCATTAGGATGCAGTAGAAATAACTTTAAAGAAGCTCATAATTTAGGTCTCCCAAAACTTGCAAATTCTTCTCTTGTTGCTTTTGGAATCCATTTATCATGTGAAGATATGTGAACTGGTATGCTGGGTGATGACTAGCATGAGGCTAATTTCCATTGTCATCTCACCCAACTTCTACACTTGGGAGTGAGACCACCTGGGGCAAGCCATTTCCAGCCAATCTGCCAACTCTCAGCAGACCCATGAGCAAACCAGCTCAGATCAGCTGAACTTGGTCCAGACCAGAATAACACAATCATGGCAACTGCAATCTTAATAAATGGCCATAGTTTTAAGCTACTCAAATTTGGAATGGTTGATGTCTCAGCAATTGGTAAATCATACAGAAATTGGTTCCTGGTAGTGGGATGCTGCCATAAAAAAAAAAAAAAAAAAAAAAAAAAAAAATTAAAACCTGTGGCATTACCTTTGGGAGAAGGTGGCAGAATCCCCATTTTCTAGCCTGTTATCACAATTACATCACTGCTTTTTCAGCCTCTGCTAACCATTGGCTTGCTATCAGCCTTTGCTAATAGTCCCCTCGATGCTTTTCCAGTTTAGGCCTGCTCATGCTCCATAGTAGTGAAAATACAAATGGCCAGACTCTCGTGTGTGGTAACTTGGAAAACAACAAGTGTATCCCATGGATGTTCCAAGCTAAGATCACCAGACCAAATGCTGCAAGTAACTCTTCAGTTTTATAAACTGTGAATGATAAATGCCAGCAGGAGAGAGACGAGATAAAGAAGGGACCCGTCAGTTTTCAAGCAAACCAGAGGAGACAGGAATTGCTAGGCTGGAAAAGTAAAATTGAGATGCAAGTTATCACCAGTCTTCTCAGCCAGTAAAATATGCTCACCGTGATACAAGGCCTGGGGCCAAAGATCAAATCAAGAGTGTGGCCGTAAGACCCTTAAGAGTTTGGAAAGATTTAAGCCAGGGGCCTAGTAGACCAGGTTCCAGACAAAAACAAAACAAAAACCTAGACAAAAGAGGCTCAAAGAATCTTATGTGGAGTGTTTTGCCGCCACCTGACAAGCCACTCAAAAGTGAGAAAAGTCTGGGGAAGAATTGTGAGTATGACCTTTGTCACAAGAAGTGATAGCACATTTCTGATACATATAAATTCCACTAACATTGTATGAAAGTTGCATCCGGTAAAAAAAAAAAAAAAAAAAAAAAAAAAAGCCACTAGGTTGGGCTAAGAGGAACTGTGATTGCTCAAATTACCGAAAGACCTGGATTCCTAACTTTCTACAGGGTGAGAAAGCTACTTAACTGTTGCAAATATGGGCCATTTTTGATAGGAAAAAAAAAAAAAGCTGTTTTGGAAGACAAAGTTCTGAGAGAACTGAGACTATGTTGAGAGGGAACAGTGTCATGGGGAAGAACTCTCAGGAAGCCAAACCAGACCCTTTCTCAGGGAAGCTTGGAAGCATTTGCCCTGGGGGACCAGGGGCTTCTTTGTATCTACTGTTCTCTTTTGGAATCAAAGCACATAGAGTTCACCTGTATCTGGTCTCTGGTAGCTCTCTAGTGATATTCCAAAAGTCTGGAACTCTGGTATTCACCGCTGGTCAAGATAGGGATGAAGCTTACTAGAGAATGGCTTATGACACGTTATTTGAAGTCTAAGAATTCCCTGTCGTGGAGGGCATGGGTTGTCAACTTTATTACTGAAAATGTATCATTAACACCTGGTTTAACTGGTTATGGAGCAGCCTTTAGCTATCTCACCAGTAGGTTATAAACGATTTCTCAGTACACTTGAGCCTTGGCTCCTGTGACTAATGTATATTAGGCACATCCTGGCAGTTCAGTGTCCAAAGACAAAGCACATTTTCTATAACCAACCAAGGGCTCTGTGAGCTGCACTGGGACCTCTCTGTTTGCCTGGGCTTCCCTTCTCCTGTTGAACCTCATTCTCTACCTTTATTAGAGACGCATATGAGTATGCACTGTAGAATTTCAGGTTTCTTTGCAAGTGTGTCTGGTGCGATTGCTGTGAGGGTCTATATACAGATTACATTCCTATAGTCATCTCACCATTATACTTGGGTGTAGGGACACATCACCTGTTTATATCAGTTTATAGATCTCCGGATGAAGAGGAACCACATTCAGAAAAGCTCAGTCACTCCCAGACTCATCTTTCAAATTTAAGGCATTGGTGAACATCAATTAAGAGCCTCTCATTAGGATAGCATCTGAAGGCTTCCTGCTTACTCTAAGCATAGGAGAAAATAACTCGGGGTCTAAGCATGCTTAGAAGATAAAGGTATGACAAAGGGAACTGTATCCAAAACAACATCAGTGGTCAGAATTATGATCACTATGGATTGTGCTTTTGTTGTTATTCAAAGGCATAAAGCTATTTCTATTTTTTTCCTTAAAAAGATGGCATTTCTATATATTTGGTCTGTATAATAAGTAATTTCCTGAAATGCTGAGACTAAGTAACCTTTTAAAGCTGTTTTAAAATACATTAAAAATATTTTAAGGGATTATTTATTAATCAATTTGTACCTGTTTTGTCAACGTCTAGTGCGTTGGGGTCCCTGGGTAAGGGTCGCGAAATCACCAGGACACAGGGGATGCAGAGCAAAGGCAGCACTTGCAACTGCATACTGCCGTTTATTTCTTGACATCTTATATACTCTTTACAATCAAAATATATTGTTACTGATTAACAATGTAAGCATGAAGATATCCCGATACTTCTTTACGCAAGGGAGGACAAAAACAAATCAACTCCAGTTGCACCGTAAATCTCATTTTCTGATTAACCATTGTGCAAGGATACTTCGTGACCCATTCCCCGAAACTACATAAAGATAGAATCAAGTTCTATGCAGGAATCCTGAGACCGGACAACACCCCACATAAGCAGGATGTTATCTGATCACTACACCCCCGCACACGGAGCCATTCTCTCTGGTGGGCGTTACAAGGAACAATGTGCTCAAAACATCAGGAGCCATTTCTCAGCTGACCGGATGCCTGCGGCATAGGCACACAACAAGGCGAGGGAGACTTTTCCCCCTCTCAGACCTGGGCGTTCCCGACCTTACCCTGCGTGCACCACAGCGCACAAACAATCACGGCCACAGAGGGCTCACATACCTGTATTAGCCTCACTGTTTGTTGGCCATATTGATCAGTACTATTTGGAAACACTGGCATTTATTAGGGTTTTAATGTATTAAGAAAACTTCTGACTTTGCCTTAATGGGTGGTACTCAAACTAAAGATTATGTCTAGCATAGAAAGTATTTCTATCTTAGGATCATAAGGAGACTAATCAAGTTGCTATTTTATTTATTTTTTTTATTTTTATTTTTTTTAAAGATTTTATTTACTTGACAGAGAGAGAGCGAGAGAGGGAACAAAAGCAGGGGGGAGTGGGAGAGGGAGAAGCAGGCTTTCTGCGGAGCAGGGAGCCTGATGCGGGGCTTGATCCCAGGACCCTGGGACCATGACCTGAGCCAAAGGCAGACGCTTAATGACTGAGCCACCCAGGTGCCCCTCAAGTTGCTATTTTAGAATAAGAACCAAGTAAATCCATCTCAGCTGAATTATAGGTTTGATATTAAGATTAAGTTAATGGAGGGACTGCTGGCAAACTCAACCTGCCAAGGAAAAACTATTTCTGAGTACCAGACTTCAGAAGTGCATATCCACATGAATCTTTAGTCCAATATTCTCCTTCTCCTAATAAGGGAGGAAAAACAAAAATATGGAGAACTACAGGTTGTATCCTGAAGAATAGAAAAAATAGGTTAAAAATCTGAAGCACCAAATATAGGATCGGGATCAAAAGGGAGAACCATGTTATAAACGCAAATGTGAAACCCAAGAAATTAGGGATGGTGAAGATCTAGAGACAACCGTGAGGTGGCAAGCAGGAAAGATCATGCCAATATCAAAGCATAACTTTACCTTAGTTCAACAACTAGAGAACTAGATTTATCCCTTGTTACCACCTCACTTAGCTTTATGTCACATACCTCCTCAATAACCTTTCTGTGATTTTGATTCAAAAGGAACACATTTTAAAATAAAAATGCATAATAGAGGACATTTTGCCAATACTACCAGCAATAAGCATTTAGCCATTCATTGCAATGGTATCTAAAATCCAATGGAGAAATCTTTGGGATCCAAGTTAAACAAAATGTTTCCATAAGGTTAGATCAGATACACTTCCAGTTAACCAGAGTATCAGGGCTCTGTGCTTTGGCTTAAATACCTGGGAGGGCTACTAACAGTGTGCTTTATCGGTGCACTGGAAATTGGAATCGACTGTGACCTCTATCAAGCAATATTAAGATGCCAGAACTTAGCCTAATGCAGAAACATGAATCTGCAGACTTCAAAAAATAGAAGTGTTGAAGCAAATGTATTAAGTATGACTCATTCCCCTACTCCTTCAATACTGGGAAGGCATGGAGATGTTCTCTTAACGTAAGTATGAAAAATACATTGATGAGGAAGTACACGAATCCGTGAAAATTTCAGTCATAGCAGGCAATGTGAGATGTTACCATTAAAAAGCGCAACCTGATTTAAATATTAGTAACAGCTATCTGGAGAGGAGAGTCCTGGTAGCAGCACTAGAGACAAGGCAGTGATGAGCTGCATGCATGGATAAAGCAGTACGCAGATTGAGATGACCTTCAGAGATACTGCAGGAAGGAATTTATCTTGGTATCCCTAGGACTGAAATAGAAAGATAGCCTACTATAGTTCTTATTTGTACTGCAAAACTGGGGTAACAAAACTCTACTGACATCAGGAATGAAAGATACTAAAGAAATTTAAAGTATAATAATGGGATATTATGAATGGGATATTATGATTTATGTCAATAAAATTTAAAACAGCTTAAAGAACGTTCAGAAAAAATATAAAGTTATTGAAATAAATTACAGAATATTTCATGGCGGGCGCCTGGGTGGCTCAATCGTTAAGCGTCTGCCTTCGGCTCAGGTCATGATCCCAGGGTCCTGGGATCGAGTCCCACATCGGGCTCCCTGCTCAGCAGGGAGCCTGCTTCTCCCTCTCCCACTCCCCCTGCTTGTGTTCCTGCTCTCGCTGTCTCTCTCTCTGTCAAATAAATAAATAAAATCTTTAAAAAAAAAAAAAAATATTTCATGGCTTTAGGGTATATATGCATTTCTTAGACACAGCCAATAGACATATGAAACTACTTCAACTCAAGTGCAAAGAAATGCAAAAAAGCAACAATGGTTATACCTTTTGTTACATATACATCTGTGTGTGTGTGCGCATGTGTGTGTGTGTGTGTGTGTATACACTGATATGTATAAATATGTGTTTGTATACATACACATACATACATTTGCTCATATGCAGGCTTATAAGAAAGTTATAGTGTAAATATTCAGTGTAAATTAATTAGGAAAGATTTAAATAAATATATCATTTTATCATTGAGATCTTCCTATCTAGTAAGTATAAAACAACAAAAAATGAACTAGAAAATGATGCCTATATATCTTGTATCTTCGAATACCACAACTATTCCCTGACAAAAAAATAGGCACACATTTAGTTGTCACCTCATATATTTACTCAGTTTGTTACTTTACATATTAAAAGTAAAGTTATTCAGATATTACCAGGCACTTCTCTTTTTGAAAATGCTGATTCTATTTACTTGGCCTTCAATCATGACCCAGAAGAGGGGAGATGGCCAGGATATGTTTATTCTTTCTCTTAAGTTCAAATTTTTGGCTAATCAGGTTCCCTTATGAAGAACTTATCCTTCCTATAGAATAATAGGACTCATAAATCTGGCTTAAGTACATATGTTTCTCACAATGTATATACCTAAAATTAAGAAGGAATGCAAGGGGGTGCCTGGGTGGCTCAGTTGGTTAAGCATCTGACTCTTGATTTTGGCTCAGGTCATGATCTCAGGGTCCTGGGATCAAGCCCCGCATCTGGCTCTGCACTCAGGAGAGAGTCTGCTGTCCCCCTCCCTGTGCTCTACCCCCCACCCCTCTCTCTCTCTAAAATAAATAAACA
>NW_022589708.1:35299938-35320043 GCF_004348235.1 Phoca vitulina | reverse complement strand
GTGTGTGTGTGTGTGTGTGTGTGTGTGTGTGTGTGTGTGTGTGTGTGTGTGTGTGTGTGTTGGGGGTGGGGAGATTTCTGCCCACCACATGCATCTTTTTGCTGTAAAGGATGTTATTGGGTAACGTGGCAAAAATACAGACAGTTTTCATTTTTAAGCAAGTACCACTGATATTGTGTGACTCTGGGCAAATGTACAGCCATCTGAGGGATACACAACATAACCTGATCTTTGAAAGGGACAGGAGTACAGAAATCCGTTCTGCCTTATGCCCAATATTTTTGTAGTACAGGTTTAAACAGCATGAGCTAGCTAAGCTGTTTGTTAACATTAACTGCTTGCCTATATTTTTAGAACTTTTTGGATTCATTTTATTCAACTGTTGTGCAATAATTTTATTGTTAAAAGGTAAGGTAAGAATAACTATAAACACTCATTCTTATCTCCTACCCTTACATTTCAATTAAAACTCTATATCTCAATTAGTGCAGTTTACATAATAAACTTGCATACAAAATTCCTGCATAAAAGTATATTAAATCAGGAAGAAAGTTTGGTTGCTTTCTTCTATGTAATGTTTTATTTAATGTATCTATATAAGAGAATAATAACTTTCTTAGTGTAGTCAGTCTTTCTTTTTTGTTATTTTACAATTTGCATTAGCTGTTTACATTGAAAATTCATTTACAGGCAAGAACAGTTTGACTAATCCCAATTTTCACTGTATTTTGGTTCCTGAAATAGAAATCAGGTCAAAAACCCCAGAAGAATAAAGTAATTAACCTGAATATCACATTGGATCAGTTTTGCTAATACAGGTGCCCTGTAAATAATGCATGCTTTCTTTAAAGTGATCAAACCAATAATGAATAAATATTATCCATTTATGGGCGCATAAATTGGTGGCTGTGTCTGGGAGTGTGTCATGTGTGGGGTGTGTATGTATACAGCAAAACTCACGGAAAGACAATGATATGCTGGCAAATACTATAAATGTCTAATTTCTGAACCTGGAAAAGCTTACTCTTAATTGCTTCAAATTATTAACAAAAATAAATTGAATAAAACATTTATTGTCATAAAAATAACTTGCTATTTACCAGGAAAAGGTAAGTGATTAGAACAATTTGCTTTCTATATTCTAATTTGAATCTAAATTTATTTTATTTTATTTTATTTTATTATGTTTATTACTCACCATACATTACATCATTAGTTTTTGATGTAGTGTTCCATGATTCATTGTTTGCGTATAACACCCAGTGCTCCATTCAGTACGTGCCCTCTTTAATACCCATCACCAGGCTCACCCATCCCCCCACCCCCCTCCCCTCTAGAACCCTCAGTTTATTTCTCAGAGTCCATAGTCTCTCATGGTTCGTCTCCCGCTCCGAATTCCCCCCCTTCATTTTTCCCTTCCTACTATCTTCTTTTTCTTTTTTTTAACATATAATGTATTTTTTGTTTCAGAGGTACAGGTCTGTGATTCACAGACTTGAATCTAAATTTTTGCATAAGTACAATATGATATACAAGTCATACTATTTTGCACTTTGCCTTTTTTAGCTTTTAAATATTTAGAAGATATTTTATTCTGAAAATAATAATTTCAAAAGTCATATTAGAATCACAGGAAAATAGAGTGGAAAAATAAATTTCAAAAGATTAAATGATTTACTTGATGTTATACAGTCAATAAACAACTGCATTGATGCAAGTATTGAAGTTTTCAGCATTCTACCCCAATCTTTTTTCCACTAAATCATAAAATGATGAATTAAGATTGAATGCAGAAATTTTAACCAAACTTTTTATACAAGTAGTAATTAAGTTAATTTAGAAAATGTATTTTCTTGGGGCGCCTAGGTGGCTCAGTTGGTTAAGCAGCTGCCTTCGGCTTGGGTCATGATCCCAGGGTCCTGGGATTGAGCCCAGCGCCAGGTTCCCTGCTGAGCGGGGAAGTCTGCCTCTCCCTCTCCATCTACCTCTCCCCCCTACTCATGCTCTCTCTTGCTCTCACTCTCTCTCTCAAATAAAATAAAATTTTTATTAAAAAAAAGAAAATGTATTTTCTTTTTAAATATTCAAATGTTTGGGATAAATTTTTTTGCTAGCATGGTTTCATTGAAATTTTAATTATAGTATATTTTAATTTTTTTAAAAAATTGATCTCTCATTTACTCTCTGATTGAAATCATAAAGAGTTATAAAAAAAATTTTTTAAAGAAGAGTGGAAAACCTAGTTATATTTTGTTCATATTTCATGATCTCATTGTCAATTGGTGGCACTAAGGTAATTACATTACTATGAAGAGAAAAAAGACCTTTGCTGGCTTTTTGGTTCTAGATAAGGAGCTCATGTGTATTTACTTGTGTTGTATTTAATGACACTTTCATTTTGTATCACTCGGGTGATTCTTATCATATATGACAATATCTAGTAGCAAGCAACAGAGTTCCTGCATTCTACCGGGACACAAGTGCCTTAAAGAATTAGTACACTACTATCTTGGCTTACATACTGATGGATCAACTATATAACAAATTTAGTAAATATTTGCAAGACATAAACAAGTTATTACCAAGGAAATAATTTTAGACTGTTGCAATTCCTTTTTGCCATTTCTCCTCAGATATTTTATGATTCAGAAGTAAGAGAATTAGAGGGAAAACTTGAAAAAAAAAAAGGAGGGGGAAGGGAGGGGAGGCCTTAAAATGGCTTGATATACACACACACAGAGAAACTGGGAGTGGTGAGAGAGTGATAGAGAAATAATTTGACTCAGTATCAGTATGAAAGATCAGCCGAAATACAAAAGAATTGGAAAGTATCAGAAGAGATTGCAAGAAATATTTCTGGAGATTATGAATTGAATTCCTTAAATTTTTTTTAAATACTGCACATACACATCGGATTTTCTTTAAGTCTAGAAGCTTTCTTAACCATCTTCCACTTCTCTGATTCATTTTTATTCCCAATACACTCTATGAAACAAACTGATGGATAGTAATGGCACAATGGACCATTTTAGGGTCTGTCACTCCCTAGTTTACACACATAGTTCTGCCACAAATGTTAAGTAGTGAGCTCAATATTTTGGCTGTTATTTGTCCTTGAAGGTATAACAATTAATCATTATGTAAACAGCAAAACAAACAAATAAGAGAAAAAGAAAAAATACTTTTTGTTTTTATGGAAATTATGTTGAGTGCTCTAGATTAATCCCAAAAAAGTTAAGTTTCCTAAAATAATTGCACTTGAATTAGGTGTAGACAAACTAATTATAAAAAATTGGAAGTTACTGTAAATCTTCTCATTATAGTGCTTTGCAGGTGTACTTAAGTTATTGCTTCACTTGAAAGAAATAGAAACTGGAAATCTAAGGTGATGAATTATGGGTACCTTCCATGCATGAAAGATGACAAGGAAATCCATTCAGCAGACTTATGTGAAAATAAATACCTTGGCCTCGAACCAAAGAGAGGCAAAAGGATTAACATTTATGTTTTTAATTAAGATAAAATGTAGAATTTGTTAATATATGATTTTTTGACATAACCAAAGGTGTTGATGAAAGACCCAATACTGGTTCAATACTGGTTCTAATGATATATGATAAGCCGTGAAAGGGTTTCTATTTTTATTATTGTCATTGTTATTATTTTATTATTATTCGGTGGCTGGGTGAATGGGAACCTTTGCAAAGATTAAGCCAAGTAGAAACCACCATTTTGGGGTTTGTATATTTTAGCATTTTATGAATGACCTCTTCACCATTCTTCACAGTAAAAGATTAATAAAGATACATTTCTATCCTTATAATCAGAATGTAACTATGCACCAACAGCCTTGGCATCACCAGAGTCAGGTTCAAGCCTAGACTTACGGAATCAAATCTGCATTCTAAAAAGACCCCCAGGTGATCTGTCTTCTGTTAAAGTTTGAAAAGTACTGATCCAGAGTTTTCTGAGTGAGCATAAATAACTGATAGCATTTCAGTTATAAAAGGACAATTTTGAAAAGATTTGAAGGCTAGATTGGGATAATGAATCTATGAGAACATAATTAATGCATGTTGTGTAAATTGTATGAGACTGTGGTGACTGATTCTAAAGAAAAAGGTGAATTCTAAAGAAAAGAAATGATTTACAGGGCTTGTCTGTTGGCTTAATATATATATCTCTGAAAATTGTAATTGAGAGTAAACATTGATAAGGATATTAGATTGTTGGTAATCTTCCTGCTTTTCGGAGAATTGATTTGAATATATGGTATGGTCACAACCTAATATATGCATATTTATTTGTTGAAATAATAGAAGTACAATTGCAATATTTATTTGCAACAACAGAAACATTAATATTTAAAGCCATTGTTTGCCTCTGTCTCCTGCTGATAACTGTTTTCCTTAAAAGCACTACAAAAGACATTGTGAACAGATGGTGGCTGGTTTTCTCTATCCTGCATCCCTTCACAACTGCCACTGAGCCTCACCATTCATTAATCTTCCATAGACTTCCAGTAGCACAGCAACTAAATTACACACATGCACACACTGAGGCCAGCATTTCTGTCAGGCTTAAAATTAAACCGAAGAGCACTGTGCCAAGTCTTTTAACCAAACTTCACTCTAAAACATTTTGAAAAATAAACATTTAACTTGGAGGCTGACCCAGGAATATCCAATCTTAAATGGGAAATTCTGGCTGGAACTTACATCGTAGACATTCTCTACCATGTGTATCAGAAATTTTAGAGTGGAATTAAATCCTCAAAACATCTGGTTTGAATTCACCTGGACTCATAACTGTTTTTAAAATGAGCTGTTTCCTTGATCTTGGAAATGAGAAAAAAGAACAACAACAACAAAAATTACAAACAACGTTTTCACACAAATTATCACTTGCTGATAAAAGCAAATAAAATAATATTATATATTTTTAAATTAGTCCAGACTACATATTTTCTAACAAATGAAGTGGGTTTATCAAATATTCAAACACTCTCTATCTTTTAAATAGATACAAGTACCTTATAAAGATAAATAATGTACACTTCCCAAGCACTGTTTTTGTAATTTTTAAATTTTGATACAGTTTTAAATCTAGAGAAAAGTCATAAGAATAAGAGTTTCTACCCTCTTTACCCAAATTCACCTAATTGCTTAAATTTTACCCCAATTGCTTTATTATTTCTTTGTGTATTTTTAATATACATACTTTAATTTTTAATACTATTTGATCAAGTTGGACACCTTGTGTCCAATATCCCTAAATTCTCCCACATATATTCCTTAAGATCAAGGACACTTTTTTACATGACCATAGTTTAATTATCAAAATTAGGAAATATAACATTCATACAATGCTTGATCTAACCTTTACTCCACATCAAAATTTAATGTCCTCAGTTTGTCCTGATAATGTCTTTCAGAGCTATATTTTTCTCCCAATTTAATATTAGATTCAACATCTCACATTGCATTTATTGCCAGGTGTCTGATTTCACTCACTCTGGAAGAGTTTCTCAGTTGTTCCTTCAACATTCATGGCCTTGACACTTTTGAAGCCTGTAAGCAGTTATTACACAGAATGTCCCCCACTTTGGGTTTGTGTAATATTTCCTCATTCAGGTTATGAATTTGGGGGTCAGAATATCACAAAAGTAACCAGGTGTCCTCAGTGTATCACATCTGTGGACACATGTTGGTGATTTTTCCTATTGATGATGCTAATAACTTTGATCACTTGTTTAAGGTGATGTCCACCAATTTTCTCCATTGAAATGTGACTTTTTATTCTTTTTGTGATTAATTGCAGGCACCTTTTGAAACATATTTAATATGTCATTGAAAAGAAATTGCCATCGTCTTTAAAAAAACACCAACTTTCAACTTTTGATATTTATGTTCAGGGTATAGGCACTTTATTTTTACAAAAAGCATGCTTCATCATGTTAGAATATAAAAATCAAATGCTATATATGTCAACATTTTTTTTGACTGTGAGTTGTTTTTTTTTAAGTCAAATGACTTAAATTACAGAGGGGAATCAACAGTTTGAAATTAAATAAAACTATCATATCTCCTGATATTTTGGGACCACTTGTAAAAACCCACAATGCTTTTGACTTAAGGTAAAAAAAACAAAACACCAAGCCCTTAAACAAATAAACAAACCTGTCGTCTTCTCCTTAGAAAACAGAGTTTAAATATTGATTAGAGAAATTTTGACTAATTTAATTGTTAGCCTCAAACACAAACTCGAGATTGTAATTTAGAGCCAAAGTTATCTTTTAATTGCACCAGCTTTAGAAGAAAATTAGCGTTAAGGATAATCTCCCGATCTCCATAATTATGGAGATTTCTACACTAGAACTAAAAAGAACTAAAAACACATTATGTGTTGACATTCCTCCACTGCTCTTTATATACTTTGTTCAGTACATATTAACTGCAAATCTGTTGTAAAATCATGTTAAATAGTTATCTCATCAGGCTTATGGCTTTAAATATTCAAAATATTATATTTTTCCCATTAATCTAAGTACTTTTTTTTCCTGTAGGGATGTATTTCATGGTTTTTAACAGGAAGGGCCAGGTAAATTAACATTTATTAAGTGTCTACTTAACATCAGTCTCTGTGTTGAAGGCTTTTTACATTACAAATATTTTTAAAGGTTACTTGTGGGAAATCATGAATACGTTTGAAGCTAAAGCAATAGGGGGGTTAGCTTGCACCTAAACTGTGTTTATAATCTGATTTTACTCTCTATGGTGATATATTAGAGAGCTAGTGGGATAAGCTCAAAAGAAATCTGCTAAGATAAGGAGCTGAATAGGTTGTTTTTAAGGGAAAAATGATCTTAAATTAGAGGGGACATGGTTATGAGTACAGCACAATATCAGCCCAGATACCAGACAGATTCATGGCTCTGTTTTAGGTAAGGATGCTCAGAAAAGGATGGATGAAAACTGAAAGAGCTATTTCACAGAAACCTTTAGACACGGATGATGTAAATATCTGAACAGCTCTTATATCAGCAAAAAGTGAAAATGGGAACATTTGCACAGGCTTGAACACTTCTGAAATGGGTTGTGGACAGCCAAGGAACAGATAGCCATTAGCACTCTGGTGGTGTCTTCACAAAAGATGCCTCAACAGAATTCTTCAGTGCTCTCTGCAATGGTTATCTCCATTCACTTTGTCCATAGAGATTTCAGCTACACAATCTCATGGCAGGCACTACTCTAGGCACTGATATTATAGCATTGAATACAACTTCTAAGAAGAGATATTAGGGGGCAGGTGGGTGGCTCAGTTGGTTAGGCGTCTGACTCTTGATTTCAGTTCAGGTCATGATCTCCAGGTCGTGAGATCGAGCCCTGTTTTGGACTTTGCATGGAGCATGGAGCCTGCTTAAGATTCTCTCTCTCCCTCTCCCTCTGCTCCTCCCTCATGCTCATGCTCTCTCTCAAAATAAATAAATAAATACATAAACATTTTTTTTTAAAAGGAGAGATACTAGGTTTGATTACTTATTGCAAAGTTCAGAGTGAATGATACTAAAAGCTGATTGTGTATTTATTGGATAAATAGTGTATGAACATGGCTAAATGATCAATGTGTTTGGCTGTGAGTTCATGGAGTAGGGAGCTGGCCATATAAAATATAAATTGTGAAAATCTATAATCTAAGGTTATTTGAGATTTACTGAATGCACATGTATATATACATTGATAGATACTGATTTTAAAAAAGGGCAGGTCATGTTTCATGCCTACCCATATGGCAAAAAGCCATCTCTATAATTTACAAACTAAAAATAGAAAAGCAAAAAATATAAATTGATCTTTCTATAGGATTTCCAACTTCAAACTAAATGGCTCTATCTTTAGCCAAAGGACAC
Source organism: Phoca vitulina (assembly GCF_004348235.1). NCBI lineage: Eukaryota > Metazoa > Chordata > Mammalia > Carnivora > Phocidae > Phoca > Phoca vitulina. Next base: position 35,312,134 of record NW_022589708.1, on the reverse strand, counting down.
ACGTTCAACAGCAATATTATGCAATAGTTTAGAGTATTACTCTGTGTCTCAGTTTCCTATCACTGTTGTAACGAATTGCCACAAATTTAGTGGCTCAAACTAATGCAAATTTATAATCTCACAGTTCCAGAGACATGATTCTGAAGTGGGTCTCAGTGGGCTAAAATCTAGGTGTTGACAGGGTTGTGCTTCTTTCTGGAAGCCCTAGGGGCAATTTGTTTTCTTTTCCAGCTTCTAGAAGCCACTCACATTCTTTGACTTGTGGTTTGCTTTCATCTTCAAAGTTGGCAATGGCCCATTGACTCTTTCTCACACTGCATCACTCAGACACTCTTCTGCTTCCCCTTTCCCTTTTAAGGACCCTTGTAATTACACTGGGCCCACATGGATAACACAGGATAATCACCCTCTTTCAAGGTCTGGCAATTAACAATCTTAATTCTATCTGCTACTCTAATTCCCTTTTGCCATGAAACCTAACACATGCACAGGTTCCGGGGATTAAGATGTAAACATCTTTGGATTGGGGTGGGGAGTCATTGCTCTGCCTACCAAACATACATTGCTTAGTTGGCATAGTGACTTCTGATTTGCCAAGACATTCAGAATGAAAGGTTCATTCTGTCATTTAAAAAAAATATATATCTTTTGTTATTTTTAAAATTGTTTACTTAAATTACAATATCACAAAATTTTATATTGTCTGTAGAGTTCCTTTCAGATATTCCTACAATTTTTTTTTCCTTTGGAATAGAATTATGTTCAAATGAAGTAAAGCCTATGGAAAATTTTACATATTGCAACAGAAAATATCATAATAATGTATTAATAAATCCTGATTAAATTGCAAGTTAATAGATGATATACACATGCCATTCAAGCTGCTATAACAGAACTTTCCAGTATCCTGGAGGCTGGGATGTCAAAGATCAAGGTACCAGCAGATTCAGTGTGTGGTGAATGCCCACTTTTGTTTCAGATGCAGTCATCATTTTGCTGAGTCCTCACACGGCATAAGGTGTGTGGGTGGCTCTGTGGGATGTCTTTTATAAGAGCAGGAATCCCATTCATGAGGTCTCCATCCTTATGATGGAATCACCTCCCAAAGGCCACACATGCAAATACTAACACTTTGGGAATTAGGTTTCAACATATGAATTTGGGGGGAGGGGAATATATTCTTTCTATAGCAGCAAACCATATTAAATATTTTCCTAAAGCTGGCATGTTTCTGTATTTATAATTAAGATGTTAGTTTGGACACCTTATTCCTCAAGGTCTACATAAAATAGAACAAAATATTAACTCCCAATATTGTGGTAAGTCCATAGCCATCCCATTACTTATTCAAATTCTTAGAAGCTGGGAGATGGGGCAGGGGTAATTGTCTATGATCTCTTGGTTACTGTGGCCCTGCCTCCAGCTTCAACTAAAGAGGTGTAGTTTGAAAGTTTCATTCTGTATTATATATAGATATATAGCAAAAATATATAATTATTCTGTATTATATATTATATATATGCATATATATACATATATACTTTACTGAAGATTGAGAAGGGAAGAATAACATTAATATATATAATGATCTATCAGAACTCTTGGTTCACAGCATGTGATGGATAACTACCTTTATAATTTATTAAAAATCTAAAAGATCATTACATTGATAAGTAATTTCATTTTATGTTTTTATGTTTTATTCATCATTCTTAAAAAAAAAATCCAGGAGTTGTCAAATCATTTAAATTTCACTGTAATCTATAAAGAGTAGTTGTAAATAGTATAAATCAAGTCTAAGGTCACACAGATTTTTGGAGCTGGAAGGCAGAGATGATTAATCAGGAAAACTATCATTATTGTTACTGATTTTTTTTGGATACACACCTGCTGTGAAACTCTTGGTTTGCCTGCCTTGCCAACCTAACAGTTTGTGCTTACCTGACTAATGAAGTTCCAGGAATCTCACGGATAGGCTGGGTGCAGATGGTTCAAAAGAATTCTTATGACAAATAGGCCTTTGGGATCTACCAACAGGGCAATACACTCCCTAAAATTATGAGATTCCTTGGGGCAGATGTTGACAGCAGCAGTGCATACATTCATGGGCTAATTGCCAATTAAATGACCCATCCTGGGTGGTACAGAAAGATTGGGAGAAAGATTACACCCCACTGAGCTCTCTTGGTATCTTATATAGTAAACTACCTTTAATTTTACAAAATGCATTAGAATGTGCTTAATAATTTAACATAACTTTCAATGAAATTTTTACCACGAAAAAGCTGGAATGTTTCCATTATTGTGAAAAAAAATGGACTGGTCAAAAATAGTAATAATCTTTTATTTAAAATGATCTACCTGGTTATTATTGTAAGTTTGACTATTTGGGTCAATCACCTTCTTAGCATTGTAAGCAATAAATTGCATTGTTGGTGTGTGTGTTTGTGATACTAGCAACACTTCAATTAGTTCTTTCAGTTTTTAAGCAGCTAAACTATAAGACTATTTTTTAAAAAGCTACTTTGAGGGGTGCCTGGGTGGCTCAGTCAGTTAAGCGTCTGCCTTTGGCTCAGGTCATGATCCCAGGGTCCTGGGATCGAGTCCCACATCGGGCTCCCAGCTCAGTGGGGAGTGTGCTTTTCCCTCTCCCTTATCCCCTCCCCCTGCTCATGCTCTCTCTCTCTCCCTCAAATAGATAAATAAAATCTTTAAGAAAAAATAAAAAGCATTACATGTTCATAAAAAGAAAAGAAAAAACCCTAAAAATATATAAATAAATAAATAAAAAGCTATTTTGAATATAATTTTAGAATGTTATTTTTAGTTTGTAAAATTAACTAACAAAAGTGCAGTATTTTAGTATGTAGGCAGTTCAACGATAAAGACCAGAGAGCATTGAAATTCTACTTATCAATTCTATAATTTGAACAACTGTTAGTTTGTTGTGGATGTAGGTACCCTGAATAGGAGTATCTCCATGCACTGGATAAAGTGCTGTAACAGTGGCATTTACAGAAGATTTAGGAAAGCTTAGCTTGAGGTGCCTCAGAAAGAAGTAATGGAGGGTTCAGCAGGATTGGATCCACTTTATGACTGTCATATGCTATCCTGCTTTGGGGAGGGCTTAATTGTTCTATCACTCAGAAACTCATAGGTATTATTTAAAAGAATCAAAGAATATGACCAGAAGAAAAAGAATATAAATAAAATCTTATGTCACATAGAGCATATTGATATTACGGTTCCAGGCCAAAATATATATGTATAAAGGGATAGCCAGAAAGGTTGCATGAGTAAAACACATGAAATAAATTCTTAAATTTTAAGGTCAACCAGTTTCAGTATTCAACTGAGTGTTAGAAAAAAAAAATCATAGGCTACAACTTTCAAGAAACTGAAAATCATATATTAAAATATTATACTGAAAACAAATGGTATTACCCACTTGACAAAAAATTCAAAGCAAGAGGCTAATTGTAAGCAAGACTAAAATCTGTTTAATTGTGAAAAAATGAAGAAAATTTAAAAGGCAAGTCAGGAATGCTCACCACACTGATCACACTCCAGGAGGCCAAAGATTATCACCATCAAGACATTTTCAAACAGTGCACAGTAATGGAAAACATTGCAGGCAAGTCACAAACTGAGATCAAGCCTGTAAACAAATAGAAATACAACTTGAAGAAAAATGTGTTAGAAAAGGTTTTAATTATTCAAAAACCTTTAGAGGTGGTTAATCAAACCTAGAAAATATTACATTGTAAAGAGATTTGCTGAGAAAAAGAATAATTGGGAACTTATTATAGAACTTTTTATCTACACCATCAATGTTAACAAAAACAATTACACTTTACTTAAGTAAATTTGCTTTGTAATATACTTACTTCTTAACAATTGCTAAACAGGACACTAGTTACATATTTAGAATTAGATATCTGTTTCAATATATTTGCATTTTTTTGGTAATATCAAATGCTGATATCAAACACTGAATATGGCCACACAAAGTAGTAAGAAAGGGCGTAAGGATGGGTCCCAGGGATGGGAGCACACAATCTAGTCTTGGGAGGAGAAAGGTATGAACTAGGAAAGAAACAATAAAAACACAGTTCAAAATGTGCTTTGAAATAGGATAAATTTCTCAGGGGGAAACTACTATGAGAAAAATATTACTTCCCTCAAAATTGATTCCAAATCTAAACAAAACCTTCAAGTTTAAGACTGGAAAACAGTATTATGTGAGTTAAAATGCAAATGAGAATCTATATTAATATATAATTTGGAATGCAAATAAGTAGAATCTTTTCTGCTTTAAAATATAAAGAAGTTTTTTAACCTCAGAATGGAGATAATAAAATTTCATATGTAAGAGAAAGAAAGTTATTGCTCTCCTCCATCCTCTTCTCTCATTCCTGTAGATCTTTTTAGATAAAATTCTGTCTTTCTTGGAAATCAGCTACATACAGTTTGGAGGAGGAGTGTGGTGACTGCTTTGAAAAGTTATGCCTATCTCTCTCTCCCTTTCCACTTGTTTGCTGTTTCCTTGGTAAACCACTGTCTCCTGATTAAAAAAGATGACTGGTGAATAATGTTTTATTCAACATAGTACTGAAAGTCCTAGCCAAAGCAGTCAGACAACGTAAAGAAATAAAAGGCATCCAAATTGGTAAGGAAGAAGTAAAACTCTCACTATATGCAGATGACATGATGCTATATATAGAAAACCGTAAGGACTCCACCAAAAAACTAGAACTGATAAAGGAATTCAGCAAAGTTACACGATACAAAATCAATCTGTTGCATTCCTATCCACTAATAATGAAGCAGCATAAAGTGAAATTAAGAAAACAATCCCATTTACAACTGCACCAAAAACAATAAAATATCTAGGAATAAATCTGACCAAGGAAGTATAAGACCTGTTCTCTGAAAACTAAAACACTGATGAAAGAAATTTAAGATGATGCAAAGAAATGCAAAGACATTCCAGGCTCATAGGTTGGAAGAACAAATACTGTTAAAATGTCTATACTACCCAAAACAATCTGTAATTTAATGCAATGTGTAATTTAATGCAATCTCTATCAAAATACCAACAGCATTTTCCCCAGAATTAGAACAAACAATGCTAAAATTTGTATGGAACCACAAAAGACCTCAAAGAGCCAAAGCAATCTTGAAAAAGAAAAACAAAACTAGAGGTATCACAATTCCAGATTTCCAGTTTTACTATAAAGCGATTGTAATTAAAACAGTATGGTATTGGCATAAAAATAGACACATAAATAAATGAAATAGAACAGAAAACCCAGAAATCAACCCACAATTATATGGTCAACTAATCTTTGACAAAGAATATACAATGGGAAAATGATAGTCTCTTCAACAAACGGTGTTGGGAAAACTGGACAGCCACGTACAAAAGAATAAACCTGGACCATTTCTTTCACCATACACAAAAATAAACTTAAAGTGGATTAAAGACCTAAATGTGAGACCTGAAACTATAAAAATCCTTGAAGAAAGCACAGCTAGTAATGTCTCTGACATCAGCCATCGCAACACTTTTCTAGATATGTCTACTGAGGCAAGGGAAATAAAAGTAAAAATAAACTATCGGGACTACATCAAAGTAAAAAGTTTCTGCACAGTGAAGAAAACAATCAACAAAACTAAAAGGTAATTTACTGAATGGACGAACATATTTGCAAATGACATATCGAATAAAAGATTAGTATCCAAGATATATAAATAACTGATATAACTCAATACACAAAAAACAAAGAATCAAATTAAAAAATGGGCAGAAGACATGAACAGACATTTCTCCAAAGAAGACATTTCTCCAAAAAGGACATCCAGATGGCCAACAGACACACAAACACATGAAAAGATGCTCAACATCACTCATCTCAGGAAAATACAAATCAAAACTACAATGAAATATCACCCCAGACCTGTCAGAGTGGCTAAAATAAAAAACACAAAAAACAAGTGTTGGTGAGGATGTGGAGAAAAAGGAACCCTCTTGCACTGTTGGTAAGAATGCAAATTGGTGCAGCCTCTGTGTAAAACAGTATACATAGTCCTCAAAAAATTAAAAACAGAACCACCCTATGATCCAGGAATCACACTACTAGGTGTTTACCGAAAAAATACAAAAACACTAATTCAAAGGGATAGGTGCACCCTTATGTTTATTGCAATATTATTTACAATAGCCAAACTATGAAAGCAGCCCAAGTGTCCACTGATTGATGAATGGATAAAGAAGAGGTAGGGCGCCTGGGTGGCTCAGTTGGTTAAGCGACTGCCTTCGGCTCTGGTCATGATCCTGGAGTCCCGGGATCGAGTCCCGCATCGGGCTCCCTGCTCAGCGGGGAGCCTGCTTCTCCCTCTGACCCTCCCCCCTCTCATGTACTCTCTCTCATTCTCGCTCTCTCAAATAAATAAATAAATCTTAAAAAAAAAAAAAAAGAAGAGGTAGCATATATTCACAATGGAATATTACTCAGCCACAAAAAGGAATGAAATTTTGCCATTTGCAACAACATAGAAAGAGCTAGAGAGTATAATGCTAAGCGAAGTAAGTCAGTCAGAGAAAGACAAATACCACATGATCTAACTCATATGTGCAATTTAAGAAGCAAAACAAACAAAGGGGAAAAAAAGACAGAACAAACCAAGAAATACTCTTACCTATAGAGAAGAAACTGATGGTTACCAGAGGGGCGGTCAGTGGGGGGATGGGGGAAATAGGGGATAGGAATTAAAAAGTACACTTATCATGATGAAAAAAATGAAATGAAGTGGAAAAAAATAAAAACAAAAAAGCTATTGGACTTACAACTTGAGGGAATTAGAAGGTTACAAGAAAAGGGATCTATCTAAATGTTAAAGCTCTAGTTCTGTGCAAGAAAGAAGAGTAGAGTGGTGGTAAAAGAGTATTCAGTTACTCAATCTGATCAGGGAAGCAAATATTGATGCTGATGGTCAAGTAAACTGTGAAGAGTTTATACAAGTGATGTCAGCAAAAGTGAGGACATTGTACAGCGTGTGTTAAATTTCTCGCACAGAATTATTTGCCTTTTCTTTGTTTGTAACTTATCTGTAAAAAGTTACAAACTTACCTGTTTGTAACTTATCCCTGTAACTTATCTGTCAACAAATACCCAAGTGTAGTAGTTAGGACTTCGGTCCTCCATTTTTCTTCCCTTACCCTACTGTCATTGTCCTGAAAACTTATTTTAGAAAATTGACCAACTAACATGTTTCATGTGGCTTACTCTGGATATATCTAAGCCCTCCTGCACATCTAAACTTAGATGGAGTTGGTCAAATCAAGGAACATCTGGCTTATGCCTTTATTTTTTTTAAAGTAGTTTTCCTTAGGAACTGTCAGTATGTTGTTGAAGTGTGGAGTTGTAACTGGGTGGACTATGGACAGTCAACAATATGTACTTAAAGATTACACTATTGCAAAGTGGGTGTATTATGCTGGTTCCCGTACACTATGTTTTTGTACTGCTGGTCTTGTACCAGAAACATTTTCTTTTCTTTTATTTCTTTTCTTGTTACTTGCTTTAAGAACATTGTTTAGCCCTTAAGGAAAATCCGGTTATGACACAATTTGCCTCCAATATATTCCAAGCTGTCTGTTTGTTTTCCAATAAAAAATTATAATTTACCCCCCCTTCCAGTTTTTATTCTAGCAATATTTCTGGAGTTTCTATTAAGTGCCTGGTAATGCTGACACTGGAATCACCAAGGAGAACAAGACAGGTAGCAGCTCTGCTCTTAGGAAAATATTTCAGAGGGAAAGACAAACAATAGAAAGGAAATTAATAAACTGCTAACATATTTAAAGTGAAAATAAGAAAACTGGAGTAGATTAAGTGATAAAGGAGGTTAATATAAGACTCTGGCATTTTGGCCTATGACATTGGTTCTCATAACTGTTCTTCTTGTCCTTCTTGATAATCTTGAATTGCCCAGTAAGTGGCTGCTAAGCCACAAGAATAATTCCTCCCTCTTTGAGGACTATCTTTAGATAGTTATTTCCCAAACATGTGAAACTTCAACTGACCACTCACATTAAAGCTCTATGATAATCCTGCCCATCTTCCTCCAGTTCAAATACCCCTTTGAAATTGTTCTCATGCTACACAATTCTAAAGAAAGGACTGTGTCTAATAGTACAACTAAAAAGTAAATAGATAAATTAAAACAGATTTCTAAAACCATTCAAATAATCCAACTGAAGTCAGAAAACGGGAAACAGGATAAAAAAATCAGAGCAGAGAGAAAAGGGCAATAAAATGGTAGACCTAAATCCAACTTTGTAAGACTCTACATTTACTGTTACCATTTAAACCCTTCACATAAAAGGCAAAGATTACCAGAAAGCTTAAGAAAATAAGAACCAACTGTATGCTGTACACAAGAGCCACTTTAATTTAAAAGTTACACAGAAGTTGAAAATAAGTGGATAGAATAAATATGTACTTTGCAAACAGTAAGTTAGAAAGACTGTAGTGTGACATTATTATAAAATATATTTCAAGATAAAAATTACTACCAGAGATAAAGAGGAATATTTTATAAAATAAAAGGATTAATTCATAAGAGTGAGCTAAAAATTAGGAATATACGTGCCTAATAACAGAGCATGAAAACACATGAAACAAAAATTTATAAAATAGATAATTTCTTGATTATAACAGGATATTTTTTCTTTTTTACTTTTCTTTTCTTTTATTATGTTATGTTAGTCACCATACATTACATCATTAGTTTTTGATGTAGTGTTCCATGATTCATTGTTTGCATATAACACCCAGTGCTCCATTCAATACGTGCCCTCTTTAATACCCATCACCAGGCTAACCCATCCCCCACCCCCTCCCCTCTAGAACCCTCAGTTTATTTCTCAGAGTCCATAGTCTCTCATGGTTCGACTCCCCCTCCGATTTTTCCCCTTAATTTTTCCCTTCCTATCTTTTTTTTTTTTTAACATATAATGTATTATTTGTTTCAGGAGTACAGGTCTGTGATTCATCAGTCTTACACAATTCACAGCGCTCACCATAGCACATACCCTCCCCAATGTCTACACTGATACAAGGAATTCTTAATCTCAGGATATAAGAAAATTTTTTTTTATATTTTTATATTTTTAACATGACTTTTTCAGCAACTGACAGAACACCTACAAAAAGATTCAGTAAATACATAAATTATCTAAACCACACTATTAAGCACCATGTACTAACTCATATTTATGGGACACGGCTCAATAGCCAACAACTGCAAAATACAGATTATTTTCAGGTAAATATGTGCACTTGTTTTTTTCACCAACAAAACTATATGCTGAAGCTTACAGTAAGTTGCAGTAAATTGAGAATTATTGGTATCATATATTCTCTGACTGAAATGAAACTAAATTAGAAACCAGTATCAATGACTATAAAAACCCTCTTCCAAAAAATTCTCAAAAATTAAACAAACAAACAAAAAAAAGAAGATAGTAGGAAGGGAAAAATGAAGGGTGGGAAATCGGAGGGAAGACAAACCATGAAACCATGAGAGACTATGGACTCTGAGAAACAAACTGAGGGTTCTAGAGGGGAGGAGGGTGGGGGGGTGGGTTAGCCTGGTGATAGGTATTAAAGAGGGCAAGTATTGAATGGAGCACAGGGTGTTATATGCAAACAATGAATCATGGAATACTACATCAAAAACTAATGATGTAATGTATGGTGATTAACATAACATAATAAAATAAAATTTTTAAAAAGTAAACAACACATGTCTAAATAATGCATAAGTTAAAAAAAGAAGTCATAGGTAAAATAAAAAATAAAAATAATAAATACAAGTTATGTCAAAATTTGGGGGCTGCAGCTAGAACAGTACCTAGAGGGAAATTTATAGCTTGAAGTGATAATATGAAAAACAAACAAATACAGAATACCTCAGCTCAATAATCTAACACTACCTTAAGTTAAAAACAAACACACTAGAGTAAAAATAAAGTCAAAGTAAGTAAACAAAACTAAAATACTTAAAGCAGAATTCAGCAGAATATGAGAGATAAATATAGAGAAGATCAAGGATGCTAAGAACTGAATTTTTAAAAGATAATAAAATTGACCAATTCCTGACTAGGCTGATTTTTAAAAAGCCCAAAATGGTAATATCAATATTAAAAGAGGACTTGCTATTGCAGATCTTAAAAACATGAAAATGATAACACAATAGTGCAAATAAATTTAGGCCAACATATTTAACAACTTAGAAGACATGTACAATTCCTTGAAAAATAAAACTTCTAAGACTAACAAAGATGAATAGACTCTCTGAATATCTCTATTTTTTTAAAGAACTGAATTCATTATCATTCTGCATAAAAACACAACCTAAACACACACAAAAAACAAAAACAAAACAAAATAACATCTAGGCTTTGAGAGTGTTACAGTTAAATTCTATTAAATATTCATGGAAGAAAGAAATAACATCAATCTTACAACTCTCTCACATTAAAGAAGGAGGATATTTCTCAAATTTGTGTATAAAACTGACATAAACCTAAAAATAAAACTCAAGAAGAACACTGAGAAATAATCAAATACAGACTAATACTCCACATAAATGTAGTCATAAACATCTCTTAACAAAATATTATCAATTTGAATACAAAAATATATAAATAGGATAATGCATCAAGACAAAATAGGGTTTATTCCAGGAATGCAATTTTGATGCACTCGTTAAAATTCAAATAATATAACTTACCACCTTTATAGAATTTTTAAAAATCACAAGTTCATTTTTATAGATGAAGAAAAAGAAGTTGACAAAGTTCAGCACCAATTTTGATAAAAACTTTCAGCAAACAATAAAAAAAGAAAATGTCAGCTCTCTTATTCAGAGCATATATGGACAAACCTATAGCTAACATGCTCCTTTGGAGAAAATATCGTATGCTTTCCCCATAAAATTGGAAACAATACAAGAATAGCTACCCTCACCGCTTCTATTCAGTAGTCTACTAGTGGTCTTAGCTATTGCAGTAAGACCAATAATGAAATAAATGGCAGAAATATTGGAAAAGAAGCAAAATTGTCTCTATAGAATCTATGAGATGGTCATTAGAACGAATAAATGAACTTACCAAAATTGCAGTGTATAAAGTTAATATAAGCAGCAGAAAAATAAAGGAAAAGGAAATTTTAAATTTTATTTAAAATGCAGCTATCATAGACTGAATGTATGTGCCCCCATTCATATGCAGAAATCTAATCCAAAAGGAGAGAAGGGAACAAGCCATAAGAGACTCTTAAGGTTAGAGCACAAACTGAGGATGGGGGAGATGGGCTAGATGGGTTATAGGTATTAAGGAGTGCACTTGTTGTGACGAGCACTGGGTGTTATATGTAAGTGATGAATCACTGAATTCTACTCCAGAAACCAATATTGCACTGTATGTTAGCTAACTAAAATTTAAATTAAAAAAAAGAAAGAAATCTAATCCAATGTAATGGTATTTGGACATGGGGCCTTTGGGAGGTAATTGGGTCATGCGGGTAGAGACCTCATGAATGGAATTAGTGCCCTCACAAGAAGAGGCCAAAGAACTACCTCCCTCTTTCTCCACCAGGTAAGGATACAATGAAAAGGCAGCAGCCTGCAACTGGGAGGAGGGCGCTCATCAGAACTCGGCCATGCTGGCACCCTGATGTTGGATGACCAGACTCCAGAACTGCAAGAAATAGAAGTAAGAAATGAAGAAACAATGCTATTTATAAGTCACCCAGTCTATCATACTTTGGTACTGCAACCTGATCTAAGACAACAGTCAAACATAAAATATTTTCAGGGCATCTGGGTGGCTCAGTTGGTTAAGCAACTGCCTTCAGCTCAGGTCATGATCCTGGAGTCCCTGAATCGAGTCCCACGTTGGGTTCCCTGCTCAGCAGGGAGTCTGTTTTGCCCTCTGACCCTTCCCCCCTCATGTGCTCTCTCTCTCTCATTCTCTCTCTCTCAAATAAATAAAATCTTTAAAAAAATAAAAATAAAAAAATATTTTCAAATGAATGTTTAAAAGACATAATCTGAAGAGTTTTGATTAAGAAAGAATGCTTGAATCGCAGACCTGTACCTCTGAAACAAATAATACATTATATGT